>NC_080043.1:48812582-49112582 GCF_012489685.1 Lotus japonicus | reverse complement strand
TGAGACATCTTCAGGGATTCAAAGATGCCCTTGCATACTCACGATCTGTAATCTTCTGGTACTCTTCATAAGAGATAGCACTTAGAAGAATTGCTCTAGCTTTGTGATGTTGTGAGTAAAGCTTCTTTTGATCTGCAGTCATCTCTGACCTTGGGATCTTCTTGCCTTCTTCATCAACTGGACGCTCATAGCCATCCACAATGATATCCCAGAGATCTGCATCAAAACCCAGAAAGAAACTTTCAAGTCTATCTTTCCAATATTCGAACCTTTGACCGTTGAACATGGGAGGTTTTGCATTGTAACCATCTTTTTGCATTTCACTAGTGGTAGCCATTGTTTTTCACACCGACCCGGATCACTGAACACTGTTAGGTGTGGTAATCAGAACTTGCGCTCTGATACCAATTGAAGGTATGAAAAACGGTAGAAAGGGGGGGTTTGAATAACGTTTTTCAGAATAAAACTTCCACTTTAAAGATTTTAACAAATCTTTCGGGAACAAAGTGCTTAAGTTAAGAGATAGAAAAGCACACAAGGATTTTATCCTGGTTCACTTGATAAATCCCTCAAGCTAATTCAGTCCACCCGTTAAGGTGATTTCTTCCTTCTTAGAATGAAGGCAATCCACTAATCAGGTAAATGTTACAACTGCACTTGAAACCTACAAGTGACTAACAATTACACTGACTTAGCTCACACTAAGATTCACTCTCTTAGTCTTCTCTAGGATCCGATCAAACTTGATCTCCTAAAGGTAACTAAACAACTATTTAAGAAAGAATGTTTACAAAGAATTTGCTTCTGAAAAGCTAAGAGTAAACACAATGAATTCAGATGAAAGAATGCTTAGAAGGTTTTTGAATATAGCTTGCGAGTGTGAGATTCTTCCAACCGCATCTTTCAATCTTCAGCCTCTATTTATACTCCAAGGATTAGGGTTTGAACGCTGCATGGAAATGCTACCGTTGGAGGGCAGTTCTGGAAATTCCAGCTTCTGCTGTGGCTGAGAATGTTAGGTAGGTCGTCAGGATAGTACATTTGCTTTTGTACTTGGATAGTGACTTGACCTTTAAACATAGTAGACTTCTGATCAGGGGAATGCTTCATGTTGGAACTTGTGAAGCCAGTTGATCAGAGTCAGAGGGAAACACAGATCCTCTGACCGTTGTATCTTCTGATTCTGAACTCAGAGGGAAGTACATGGTCTTCAGAGTCATCTTGCTTCTGGACATCAGAGTTTCCACTTTTCAGCTTCTGGATCTTTAGAGTCTTCTACACCATCAGAACATCTGAACCTTCAGAGTTTCTTGGTTCTCAGAACTTCTAGATCTTCAGAACTTCAAGTGACTGAGTCCATATCAGAGTTTGTGTGACTTAAGATCTTCTGAAGCGTTTCTACTGTTCAGAGTGAACATAGATGTTGCGAAAGCGTTGCTTGGGTCACTCTTTATGCACAGTGCTTCTGATTTGTGTGAGATTGAATTGAGGTTAGAGCCTGTAAATAGCACACTCAGAAAAACACGTTAGAGTACCATAATTGTTCATACTAAAATTTTAACTTGTAATCATCAAAACAAAGAGTTGTACTACTCGATCAAAACTTGATCTTACAGCAGAAAGGAAATACAGGAAAAAGTGATAACCCAGGAACAGATTTGAGAGCTTTCCTCTCTCTCCTAGTCCTAATAGAGTTTCTGCCTAGCCTCACTCACCCCCCTCTTGGTGCTTTTACACACCACATGGCCTGATTCTCTGCAGAGAGAATCTGCCAGCTAAGCAATTGGTTACACTACTCATCAGCAGTAGTGGGACTTTTGTTTATTCCCACCTTGCCCCTACGCTTGTAAACTTTAGAGAAATCCTTGCTCTTACTTACAACAAGGTCCCTATCCTCACTTCCCCCTTTTAGAAACACCTTGTCCTCAAGGTGGAATGATGGAAACTGTTTCTGAAACTTGAGCGGTAACTCCCAAGAGTTCTCAAACTCAGGGAGATTCTTCCAGTTGACTAGAACTTCTACTTCCCCTGATGAATTAATTCCAGATTCCAGAACAGCAGCTGGCTCAACTTGCAGCTCCCACTCTTCAGACAAGTACTGAGGTAGGGGTTGAACTTGAACTGTAGGAGCTAGGGATTTCTTCAGTAAGGAAATGTGGAAGACTGGGTGAATGAGACACCCTTCTGGCAGTTGCAACTTATAGGCCACAGGGCTAATCTTCTCAATTACTTCAAATGGACCATAGAACTTGGGGATGAGCTTTTGGTTGGTTCTTTTAGCTAGAGTTTGAAGTTTGTAGGGCTGTATCTTGAGGTATACATTATCCCCTATATCAAATTGGACATCCCTTTTATGCTTGTTAGCTTGTTGCTTCATCTGGTTCTGAGCTTGTGCCAAGTTAGCTCTGAGTTCCTCTAGCATTTGATTCCTCTCAGCAGTCAATTTGGTGACTTCTTCCACTGTTGTAAGGGTTACATCACCTCTGATGATAGCAGGAGGGTCCTGGCCATAGAGAGCCTTGAAAGGAGTAGACTTTAGTGATGAGTGGTAATTGGTATTGCCGTATTGTACCAATATTCTGCCCACCCTAACCACTTTGGCCACAACTTTGGTTTACTCCCTGTAATGCACCTCAGATAGGTTTCCACACATCTATTGACTTCCTCGGTTTGACCATCTGATTGTGGGTGGTAGGCTGTGCTATATTTCAATTTGGTACCAGCTAATTTGAAGAGTTCTGACCAGAAGGAGCTTAAGAACACACTATCCCTGTCAGATACAATGGTCTTAGGAAAACCATGTAACCTTACTACTTCTTGAATGAAGATTTATGCTACAGTCTTAGCAGAATAAGGGTGGGACAAAGCAATGAAGTGGGAAAATTTGGTTAGTCTATCAACCACTACTAGGATAGTGTCTTTTCCCATAGCTCGAGGCAAACCCCCTATAAAATCCATGCTTATATCTGCCCAGATGTGAGAGGGAATGGGCAAGGGTTGAAGAAAACCTACAGGGCTCAAGGCTTGGTACTTGTTTCCCTGGCATATCTCGCAACTTTGAACATAGTGCTGAATCTCTGATCTCATGTTTTCCCAGTAGAATAGAGAGGAAATTCTCTTCATGGTTCGAAAGTGACCTGCATGTCCCCCCATAGCAGAGTTGTGGAACTCCTCTAGTATCTTTTGGATCCGGGGAGAGGCCTTAGGTATCACCATTCTACCCTTAAAGTATAGCAAGCCTTTCCTGTATTCAAAGTCCTTCTCTGCTCCTGGGTCAGTGAGTAAAGTACTGATAATAGTGTTGTACTTGGCATCCTGAAGTAATTCCTCATCTAGACCTTCCCATTCCTGGCATTGAGTAGTGGATAGAGCAGAAAAATTGAACTTCCTGGAAAGAGCATCTGTAGCTTTGTTCTCTATCCCTGGCTTGTACTTGATGGTGAAATTGTACCCCATCAGCTTGGTGATCCACTTTTGTTGATCTTCCCCCATTATTCTCTGTTCAGTCAAGTATTTAAGGCTCTTTTGATCTGTGTGTATCACAAAACTCCTGCCTAATAGATAAGGTCTCCATTTCTGCACAGCTAATACAATGGCCATGAGTTCCCTTTCATAGACTGACTTGTTCTGGTTCCTCTCTGACAGGACCTTACTCGTGTATGCAACAGGCCTGCCTTCTTGCATGAGTACAACCCCAATTCCCTTCCCTGAAGCATCAGCTTCCACCACAAACTGTTTATCAAAATTGGGGGCCACCAATACAGGTAGAGTAGTCATGGCCACCTTCAATTTCTCAAAAGCTTCAGTGGCTGTTTGGTCCCAATTAGAATTGTCTTTCTTCAGGAGTTGTGTTCGAGGTAGAGCCATTCTGCTATATCCCTTGACAAATTTTCGGTAATAGCCAGTTAGTCCTAGAAATCCCCTTAGGCTCTTCAAGTCCTTAGGCCTGGGCCAATCTATCATATCTTTAATCTTGCTTGGGTCGGCAGCTACCCCTTGACCAGAGATTATGTGGCCCAAGTACCCTAGTTGTTTCTTCCCAAAGGAACATTTCTTCTGGTTTGCCACTAGCTGATTTTCCTTGAGGGTATGCAGGACTTGTCTCAAATGCCCCTTGTGAGCCTCTTCATCATGGCTATATATGAGTATATCATCAAAGAAAACAAGGGCAAACTTCCTTAAGTATGGCTTGAGCACTTGGTTCATTAGAGATTGGAATGTGGAGGGTGCATTGGTGAGCCCAAAGGGCATGACCACATACTCATAGTGTCCCTCATGTGTTCTGAATGCAGTTTTGGGGATGTCCTTGTCTTGCGTCCTCACTTGGTGATACCCAGATTTCAGGTCCAGCTTAGAGAACACTTGAGCTGCTCCCAATTCATCAAGTAGCTCCTCAATTACAGGGATTGGGAACTTATTAGGAATTGTCATTTTGTTCAAGGCCCTATCCACACAGAATCTCCAACCTCCATCTTTCTTTTTCACTAAAATCACAGGACTGCTATAGGGACCGGTGTTGGTCCTAATGATTCCTGAGTTCAACATGTCCTTCACCAATCTTTCTATCTCATTCTTTTTGCTCTGATACCATTGATAAGAGCCTTGGGAGAACCACACCACAAAAGCTAGCTTTTGTAGTTGGAGAGCCCAAGGCCTTATAAACCCCACATTAGAATCTCATACTTCCAATGTGGGACTCAAGTCCCATACCTTGCAATGGGGTCCTAACATCCCACAACGCTTCGCAGCCCCGGCGCCCACGCGGGCTGGCTGTGCACTAGCCCCACGACTAGTCCCGGGCGAACACTGCAATGCCGGCGTCAGCACCCGCGCCGCTCGTTTGCAGCTCAGAGACATGGTGGAAGGCTCTGATACCAATGATAGGGAATAGGGATTTCAAAGACTATACTGGAAAAATTGTGTACTAATTCAGGGGAATCCTAGTATGAATGCCAGAATCCCTTTAGGGAATTACAATAGCAGAAAGGAAATACAGGAAAAAGTGATAACCCAGGAACAGATTCGAGAGCGTTCCTATCTCTCCTAGTCCTAACAGAATTTCTGCCTAGCCTCACTCACCCCCCTCTTGGTGCTTTTACACACCACCTGGCCTGATTCTCTGCAGAGAGAATCTGCCAGCTCAGCAATTGGTTACACTACTCATCAGCAGTAGTGGGACTATCGTTTATTCCCACCTTGCCCCTACGCTTGTAAACTTTAGAGAAATCCTTGCTCTTACTTACAACAAGGTCCCTATCAGTCAGGTAAAGAAGATTCATGATGATGAAAGAAAGGTTTTTCTCTGGGGGCTGGGATAAAATGAGTTGTCAGAAGTAGGTCTGACGAAGAAGGAATCATATATGTATTCTTTCATCTGTCTTCGACCTATTTTACTTCTATCATTTAATATAGAGCTCATTTGGATAAACTTCTCAATGAAAACTCATTAGAACAAAAAATTAAATGAATAAAATGGTAAAATGAATCAAACTTATTGCATAATTAGAATTCAACTTTTTCAGGAGCTCCATATCCCTCATCTTACTTTTCCATAAACACCTAAAAATTATAAGGATTTTTTCATAATTTAGGAGTCAAATACTTATCCTAGTTGAAAAGCCGTATTCTTCGATTTCGTAAGAACCACAGATTAAAGACTGCTATAGTGGGTGAAGTGAGACCAAATAGGATAGAATTACAAAGACTTCCTGCAGTTCCAAATGTTCGTGTATCTTAGGGCCCCTTTGGTATGTTGTATAATATAAAGCTTGACAATATTAGACCTGATATTGTGAGGGGGGTGGTCGAGTTGGTTGTGGTGGTGGCGGTGGCGGTGGGGGTAATGGTAGCGGTGGTGGCGGCAACGTTGGTGGTGGAAGTGGAGATAGCAATGGCGGAGGCGGTGGTGCTGGAGGTAGTGGCAATGGGTTAAATACTTTCATGTAGCTTATACGCACAATCTTATCAGGCTTTATCCATCATCTATATGCTGGATTAAATAATCCGTCGTTTTAATGTATACGAGTGGATTGATGGATAAGCCTATACAATACAATGTTAACATTAAACAATGGATAAGCCCAATGTATTGTATAAGCTTATATTATCATGCCTAATACGACAACCAAATGAGTCCTTACTTGCGGAATGAGTTTAACCATCTTAGTTTACCGCTTTTTTTATTTGGTCATTACATTCATTGGGTCAAATTGATGTACAAGCCTAAGGCTTTTAGTTTAACTAACCATCCAAGCTTGTTTTCGAACTTCCATTTGTAGTAATAGTCGAATGCTTGAATATAGATTTCCTGGAATAAACGATGTTTGTAATTGAGATAGTACTTCAATGCTTCGTCTACAAATTAACATTGATGGGCTTCAGGTAGAATCTATTGAAATCATCCGTCCCCACAATATGCAACATCTATTTAGTTTTAAATTTTGAACACTGGAAAGAATCAGATGCATAGCTGAGGATTTGTCTCCACTAAATCTTCAAACTTACCGACAAAAGTATATTTGGGTAACCACTGATGAGTAATTCTTGGGGGTTAGTTTTAATATTTCAGGTTATTTGTCCATACAAAATTCTAAATTATTGAGTTTTTTTGTTCAAATCTATTCTCTAACGTGAAGGCGCAGACTTTTGTCACTGACCTGACCCACTTTATTATTTAAAGTCTACCCTGCACTTAACAGGATCTTGTTGAAATAACTGGAACAGATTGGACTTTGTAATGTTGTGAAAATTATTATAAGAAGCGCATTGGTTTTACTATTTCTAATATTTATTATGTATGAGCAACAACATGGTAAAATTTGTGATGTTTTTTCATCAATACTGTTACTCTCTGAAGGTGTTTAGTTTTATGTTAACAGTCTGGAAAGAATGCAAAATGATTTGAAAATGATATGAGCAATACTCTCACTCATAAATGTCCATGATTAACTGTGTTGCATAAGTGATTCAACTTAGCTCCAAATTTATTATAGTTCATAAAAGATGGTCCATAATTTTTGCTTCATGTTCCATACTGATGGCTCAGATCGGTTGTTGCTTTGTTTTACCTGGAAATGGAAAGGATGGTTTTAAATTGTAAAATGATTAGTGGTTGTTTCCACCATAAACCTGTGACTTCAGCTTTGACTAATGCAAGTATTCACATGCGGAGATAATTCATCTTCTTGCTGTGGGTATAGAGATACAATCCGACCAATTTTTCGGCCTCGTCTTGTTGAATCCCTGAAGGGGATTCCTTGCAAGCAGGTGAATTTCAAATCATCACCACAATAATATACATAGATGATATTTGTTGGTTGGGTTAAAAGTTAATAGTTGGTTGCTTATTATATATTGTTCAAGTGGGATGATTAACCTCACTTTTGTTCAAGGAATGAGTGCCTCATCTGCAAGCTCATTTTTCTTCTCTTATTTTGATCTTAGTCTGTATTATTCTTATCTCTTTGATAGAAGTTCCTAATCACATATTTGATATATTTTGTGTTGTTACAAGCTATATACTAGCAAATTTTGTGCTGAGTCCCAAAATTGTCCATGCCTATGAAGCACAGACACCTCTGGAATATGGAGCGTCCCGGTGTCAGACACTGAGTACTGATACAGTATTGACACTCACACAACAACACGACACGTGTCAGAAAATTCTTCAATGTCCAAATAAAACATACTTTTTTGGTGCTCCGACACTTCTTCTTGGCTGGACACGTCTAAGACACTTATATCATTTTAAACAAAATATTTTTTAAAAGTTAAACCATAAAAGAAATTGCTAATTTGTCACTTGATGAAGCAGAGCTAGAGGCTTTTCAACGATGATGATCGAGAAGGAGGTGAAAGACATTAGCTAGATTTTCTGTTTTTTTTTTTGTGAAAGTGATTACTTTGTAAAATGGTGCCTTATTTTTTGTGTAGCTACCTGTCATAATGCTTAGGAAATTGTTTTTATGTTTTCTTTGTAAAGAGACTAACTTGTCTTGACTTTGAAATGTGGATATGTGTGTGTCTATATATATATATAATGTCCTATTTTTTGGAGATTAGCCGTGTCGCAGTGTTCGTGTCGGAGTCGGTGCTTCATAGGTCCAAGCTGGTAGACATGAGATGTTCTACCAGTTTTCTGTTATGTGGTGTTTTCTAGTTGTGATGTTACAATTTTAATGGATGTCTACGAATGGAATAGCTCTTCAATTTTTTATTTTATTTTTAGTATTGTTTCATGAATCATGTTTTTCCAAGGTGGCCTTAAATGATTTGAAAAACATGGATGTTTCTCAGGTTGCAGCAGGGCTTAACTCCACTGTCTTCCTCACTGAACAAGGTCATGTTTATACATGTGGAATCAACACGCATGGCCAACTTGGTCATGGCGACACTCAGGACAGACCGACTCCGAAAATGATTGAAGTTCTTAGCAATGTCGGCTCTGTTGTTCAGATTGCAGCCGGACCAAGCTATATCTTATCTGTTACGGAAGATGGAACAGTATACTCCTTTGGATCAGGTGCTAATTTTTGTCTTGGCCATGGTGAGCAACATGATGAGCTTCAGCCACGCGCTATACTGAAATTTAGAAGGAAAGGTATTCATGTTGTCCGTGTATCTGCTGGGGACGAGCATGCAGTGGCACTTGATTCAAATGGATTTGTGAGTTTCGTTGAACAAAATAAAATTTCGATGTTATTTTTGTGGGACTAGCTTTCTGAGCTTCTTTTCTTGATGATTCAGGTATATACATGGGGCAAGGGATACTGTGGTGCCTTAGGCCATGGAGATGAGATTGAGAAGACAACTCCTGAGATCTTGACTAGTCTCAAGTATCACTTGGCAGTTCAGGTATTATATCTTTAGATCTGGCCACTCTGTTGTCTGTTCAGATCAAATGGTTTACAATAAGAGAATGTATTCTTTTCAACTTAGTCTTCTGAAACTTGCAGTCTTTTTCATCCTTTTGTAGCATGTTTGGTTCCACGTTTGCTAGTGTTATAACTTAGAATTGATTCTCTGCTAGATGTTTCCATTCACAATTGATTCTAGCTCCAAAATCAGTGATGTGAGAATTGATTTTGGTAAAACCTACTCCCTCCGTTCCTTATTAACTGTCCACTTTGAAGAAAAAAATTTGTTCCTATATATCTGTCTACTTAGAGTTTCAAGAGAGTATTAATTCATGTTTTTCCAAGAAATACCCTTACAGAAACAATAAATGAAGAAAGATAAAATACATTTTAAAGGGTGAAATAAGAAAACAAATAATACTTTTATGAAAATCAGCATAATTAATTGTTTTTCTTAATTTGTGTGAACTTTCTCTTCCTGGACAGATAAATAGGAACGGAGGAAGTATTATGGTAAAGAAAGTTAAAGCGAGTTGCAAGTGAAGTGATTTATGTTTGGATACTATTATGGGAAAAGTGATTTCTACAGGGGTAATGTTATGAAAACCAGTTATGAAATCCAACAATTGATTATGTCCATTGTAGAAACTACTGTCTCTAGCTTC
Source organism: Lotus japonicus (assembly GCF_012489685.1). NCBI lineage: Eukaryota > Viridiplantae > Streptophyta > Magnoliopsida > Fabales > Fabaceae > Lotus > Lotus japonicus. The sequence goes on along the minus strand of NC_080043.1, from coordinate 49,103,062 downwards.
TTGCAGAATTGATTTTGAGACAAACCAATTCTCTATGTCGATGGCCAACATGAATATAACCACCTAAAAGTGATTCTGGTCAATGGGTATTGATTTTAAGGCTCCCAAACATGGAACCAAATACACAAATCCCACTAATGCTAGCTCTCCGGTGGACATAATCAATAGTGAGATTTCACATTTGGATTTCACAACATTATCCTACAAAAATCACTTTTCTCTTAAATGTATCAAAAAACATAAATCACCTTACTTCCAACCCAGTTTTACCAAAATCAAATTTATTCACGATCAGTTTTTATAACGCTGATCCAGGTATATTGAGACTGCTTAGTCCTATTATATTCTTAATGCAAGTGCTAATTATTACTTGTAGGTGTGCGCAAGAAAGAGAAAAACCTTTGTTCTAGTTGATTCTGGTTCGGTCTATGGCTTTGGCTCCATTGGATTCGGTAGCCTTGGGTTTTTGGATAGAAGGTTATTATCTAATAAAGTATTGAAACCTCGCATTTTAAACACCTTAAGAGCTCATCATGTTTCTCAAATTAGCACTGGCCTTTACCACACTGTGGCAATCACTAGCCGTGGGCAGATATTTGGTTTTGGAGACAATGAAAGAGCTCAACTTGGTCATGACACATTAAGTGCATGCCTTGAACCTACTGAAATTTTCCTTAAAGATACATCTGAAGATGACGATCCTGTTTTATAATACATGAGACAGTTCAAAAGCAATTACCTCCTCTTACATGTGGTTCTGGTATATTTTACTCACTTGACTTTATAGTATGGTGGTGATTACTGTTTTAAACTTTGCTGTGTAATACTTTTTTTTTTACATCAGAAAGATAAATTGTACCCGTCAGAAATCGATCTCCGGACCTCACCTACCTACCCTATGTCCCTATCTTCTACCACTTTAGCTATCCTACAGGGACTTTGTTGTGTAATACTATACTAGAATAACAACAAAAATATTTATTATATTTGTCAGAAAAATCATTAATATACCATTGGTGGAATAATTGTGGAATGCCCGTTTTGTGCAACAAAATTATATGTTGGGCAGGGAAAAAGTTTACAACTGTTGGACAAATGTCATTGGAGCTGAATAAATTTTGTACAAAGTGTGGATCATAATCTATATATATATAAAGGAGACTTGAGCTTTTGCATGTATTAAATGCATTAAACCATAAAGCTCTCAAACATTTATATTAAATACATTAAAAAATAACAAAAAAATATTAAATATATTAAAAACTGAAAAAAAATTATATAATAAAAAAACTATTCAACTACTTATATTAAATAACAACATTCATAAACATAAAATTGACTTGAGCTTTGCATTTGACAAATATTAAAAATTAAAATTAATAATAAATAATATTTATTAATAAATAATTTATATAAAATACTTTTAAATCTATCTATCTTCTATATATCTATCTTCAATATCTATTCTATATCTATATATATTAGTAAAGCTCACTTGAGCTAAGTATTAAGTACAAATACACATATGTATTAAATCATAAAAGCTCACATACCTTTATATTAAATACATTAAAAAAAATTTAATAAACTAAAAACTGAAAAATATTGTATTATAAAAACCTATTCAACTACTTATATTAAATAACAACATTGACTTGAGCTTTGCATTTGACAAATTTAAAAAATCAAAATAAAAAATAAAATAATATTTATTAATAAATAATTTAGATAAAATACTTTTAAAATAAAAAAATTTCTATCAATATATATTTATCTATATTGTACTTGGGGCTCTTATTTCCCAAAGTAATTATTTATATATATATATATTTGTTTTTTCCAAAAAAAAATATCTATCTACATATCAATATATATATATGTAAAGGAGACTTGAGGTTTTGCATGTATTAAATGCATTAAAGCATAAATCTCCAATACATTTATATTAAATATATTAAAAAATGAAAAAATATGAAATATATTAAAAACTGAAAAAAACTTATATAATAAAAAACTATTCAACTACTAAAATTAAATAACAACATTCATAAACTTAAAATTGACTTGGGCTTTGCATTTGATAAATATTAAAAATTAAAATTAATAATTAAATATTTATTAATAAATAATTGAGATAAAATAATTTTAAAATAAAAAAATTATATCTATCTATCTTCTATATATATATATATATATATATATATATGTGTGTGTGTGTGTATATAAAGGAGACTTGAGTTTTTTGCATTAAATACATCAAGTTATTCCTACCTCTACATTAAAATACATGAAAAATAAAGAATTTCATTTGCAATAAATATATTAAAACTGAATAAATTGTAATGTCAAAAACTATTCAACTACCAACATTAAATAATACATTTATAAACTTATTTATCTTCATTTTTATAATTATTTATATATTAATTATAAAATTTCCTATATATTTGAGTAAAAGCTAAATATAATGTGATAAAAAAATTTAAACATATGTAGTTAAAATATTAATTATTGACCTCAAGTTGAGAAAAAAATTAAATTCATATAGAGTAATATATTTTATATAAAATAAATATATGAAATATCAGAAATAGTCAATGATTAAATGCTTTTCATAAAGATATACTTAGAATATTTTAATAGTTACATGTGTTGTTAATATAGATTATAATGTTGTTTTGTGTTATTTTATAAAATAATTTTACATACATAAAAAACTAATATATAATAATTATTTAAGTCTTTTAGAATAATCATTTTATATACATTAAAAAGTGTATAGAGTATACACAAAATGATATTTAGAATAAACTTTTATTAAATAATATTTTTATATGGAAACATTATTTTTAATTAAAATTAATTAATTTTATTAATAAAAAAAATTAGCAAATAGTTTTAAAATAAAAAAGTGCCGCAATAATTTATTAATAAATCATTTATAAAAATATTTATAAAATTAACATTATTAAGTATGACGTGAATGTCAAAAAAGTATGACGTGTGTGTATTTTTTTCAGAAATTTCTTGAATTATAAAGTTTGATCTATTATATATTAGTAAAAAAGATCAACTTAAGTATAACAGTGAAAAAAAATTAAGGCTAAAATTAAAAAAAATTAATTTACTAAATAATATTTTAGAATATTAAAATTAAAATTTATTTTAATTATCAAAGTTAAAGTTAATTAATTGTTGATAAAAAGTATAAGAAAATGTTGATATAATTTATTTTGTGATATTAAAACTTATTAATTGATTTAAAATATTTGAAATGCACTTTATAATTTATTGTATGTTTAAATAAGTACATCTTTAAATTGTTAAAATTATTTCAATGCAAATTATTAAATTTGAATAGTATTCATTATTTAAACAAAGAAAATTCTAATACTCATAATGAAATGTTTTAACACAATTATTTTTATTTTATTATAATTTATAAGTAAAAAATATTTAATATATACATAATATTTTTATTTAAACTATAATAAGTTTTATATAATGTTGATAAAACTGTAAAATCACCCGTGCAACGCACGGGTTTTATATCTAGTACATATGTAAAGGAGACTTGAGTTTTTGCACTCCTTTACATTAAATGCATTAAATAATAAAGCATTTCTTTTTATATTAATACCTTTAATAATAAAATTAAAAATTAAATAAAATTTCTTAAGTTAATAATCTATTCAACTACCTACTAAAATCTTCTATATACTTATGCAAAGCAAATTTTAACAGAAAAATTAAATACAGAAATAAATAATAAATTTCTTTTGTATTAAATACACTAAATTAAAATATTGAAAACTAAAATAAAAACTACATCCACTTTATTATTCATTATATTAATTATTAAAATTTAAAAATTTTCAAGTTCTCTTATTGAAAATTAAATTAGTAAAATTTTAATAATTTATTACAACTTGAGGTGAATTTTTTTAAAAATAATAATAATTGAAATTCACCACCTTTACATTAATGACAATAATATATTTTTCATAATAATTTTCTTATATTCTTTACTAATTGTTAATAATAATTATGAATTAAAACTAAAATTATTTTAATTTTCGTTATTAATCATAAGTTGAGAAATTTTTCAAAAATAACAAATTAAAGTTATTACTATTTCTTTATTAATAAATAATGTTAAAAAATATTTGAAAATTAAAAAATGTCTCTGTATGGTATTTATTATTACTCTACCAAATGTATGTATTATTTGAAAAAGATTCTTTAAATATGATTTTTATCTATTATATAGATGTAAAAAAAACTTGAGGAATTTACTCAAAAAAAAAAAACTTGAGGAAGAATTATAGAGAAAAATAATTATAACAAAATTTGAGTAAATTTAAGCTTACTAAATAATATTCTAAAATATTAAAATTATGACTCATTATAGTTATAATTTTTTAAGTTAAAATTATTTCATTTTTGATGAAAAAAAAAATATAAATTTTTTTAATTATAACTTATATTAAAACCTTATTACCTAATTTAAAATATTTCAAATTCACTTAAAGGATTTTTCAAATGATTAAATAAATAAATTATTAAATTATTTTTTAAGGATAAGTTATGATTAAAAAACACAATAACATCTGGGGATAATATTCTCTCTAACTGAGTATCAATGTTTACAACCGGATATATGATAAATCAGTCTCTCTGCAATTGAAATCACAATAATAAACTCAAAACAGAGAACCCAAAACAATATAATATGTTACAACCAAAGTTTCTAAAATTAATTCAATGCTAATTATTAAATATCAATTACTAAATTTGAGTGATATTATTTATTTACGGAAATAGATATTTTGTACGAGCAATTTAATACACCAAAACTATTATTTTGATGTCTCAACACGGTTTTTTATTATATTTATAATAAAAAATAATTTTTATATTTAGTAATTTAATTACACTATAATAATTTTTATACAATATTAAAAAAAGTAGTGTAAATAAATCCGTGCAACGCACGGATATTATTTCTAGTTTCAAAGAATAGTAATAACACGCCACATTGTCTCTATTTATCAAGATATTAATGCATACGAGTTTGTTTTGTCCAGAAAGTCTGGACCTGTTTGTATGTCTTTTGCCCACATCATTCTATGAATGATAGTGAAAGTGTGGGAGTAGTCCATCATATTTACTCAAATGTCGTATATGATTTAATTTTGTTTTTGGGTAAACAACTTGGTTCAGTGTTTAAGACAATAGATAAACACTAAGTAATTCATAAGCTAATTTTAAAAAAAAAAATTATTTGAAATAAGCAAAATAGATTATGGAGTGTAAGCTCTTATTTATAAGATAATACGATTAGCTAGTGAAAATAAGGTCAAAATAAATTATATGTAGGTTATAAACTATTTATTTAAGCGTTTCCAAACAATTACATAAGTATTTATGTTGTGAGATAAACTCATATATTTTTTCAAAGGGTCTTATATGCCATATAGTATAAAGAGTTATAAAAAACTCAATCATATCTTGCCATTTTTTTAATCATTCATTAATTTTGGCCATAATTTTACAGACTTTATTTTTATCTCTACCGTTAAGTGCTTAAGTCACAAATTTTCCACCTTATCAGCAATGCCATGCTAGCGCAAAATAACAACAAAACAGAAACACTAGCTAATTGCATCTAAATACAGATACGCATAAATAAAGGAAGGAGGTCTCTTCCAAACTTGATATGAAGCATTAGTTCGCCCCGCCTCACCAGATAAACAATTTGTCGTATTGTTCCTCTCATGCGGGTCATGGATAAACTAAATCTTTTGGAACTTGGTCATCATGGTTCTAACACGCGTATGTAAAACATTTACAATCTGCAGACAATCAATCATGCACACCATCCTCTGTACCTTAATTTCAATAGCAACAAATCATCAGTTTTGATACCTTTTAATCGTTTTCCGATTAATTCGTGATTAAAATCCAAATAAGCTTGCATACATGACTACATGTAGACAATTTTTGATCCCACAAATTCACACTGGACATGTAGTACTCTAATGTCTATTTTTATTTGGCTTAATCCAGTTTTTAGTCCCTAACCTTTACCATAAATATGGCTTTAGTCCCTTGTCGGAGTAAAGCTGAGGATTAGTCCTCAATTTTTGGAAAAAAGATTGGCTTTGATCCTTCCGGCTGGTTGGGTCAATGTCAGAGCTCCGCCAGCTGATGTGACCCTTGCCACGTTAATGAGTCTCGCTGGATTTCTTTTTTCTTTGTAGATCTGGGTTGGGTTTTTTTTTTTTATGATGATGATGGGTTGAAGATGATGTTAATACATGATGAAGCAGATGCAATGAATGAAGATGATCTTGTTAACTAATTTAATAATTAGTGTTAACTTTTTTTAAATGAAAAAGGGAAAAAATTAAAGTGGATTCATTAAATGATGTGGCAATGCCACATGGGATTCCCGGAGCTCCAGCACTGACCCAACCGGCCGGAAGACCAAAGCCAATTATTTTGGCAAAAATTGGGGACCAATCCCCACCTTTACTCCGGTGAGAGACTAAAGCCATATTTATGATAAAGGTTAGAGACAAAAAACTGGATTAAGCCTTTTTATTTATCAAATCCAATAAACACCCTGTTGGAACAAAATGATCACAACTTTAAAAGAGATATCTTTGCAACATTTCATCTAACACCTTCACTACATTTAATAATGTCCACACATCTCAACATTTGCACAAGATCTGTGCTGCTTATCAGGTTGTACTTGCTTCCATACATTGCTCTAACCATATGGCCCGTTTGAGTGGTCGAAGGCATCAATGCCTTTGCCTTGTATATTATTGAGCGTCATGTGCTAGTTCGGAGTTACAAACCAATTATTGCAACCCCAGCATGGAGTATACTCATTGATGAGGGGGATGGTTGGCAGAGCTTCAATATCGTTTTTGGGTTGACATACTGAGCGAGACACTTGAATGAATGAGTTGTGACCAATAGAAATAGGGTTTTTTTAATAGCAAATGTTACTTGTTAGTAAATTAGTTCTCCTCGGGGTTCGAACTCTGGACCCTTCACCCTCCCAATCCCTTATGTCCTCTAACTCTTATCACTTGAGCTAACCTTCAAAGACAACAGAAACAGAGTGATTTGCAGAGCTTCAATGTTGTTTTTGGGTTGACACACTAAGCGAGACACTTGAATGAATGGGTTGTGACCAACAGAAACCGAGTTTATTTTATTAGCAAATGTTAGTTGTTAGTAATGTTAGTATATTAGTTCTCCTCAGGGTTCGAACCATTCACCCTTCCAAACCCTTATGTCCTCTAGCTTTGACCACTTGAGATGACCTTCGGAGACAACAAAAACAGTGTGATGAAACAATATTTCAAGCTCAACGAGTGCGTGGATCTAGAATGACTTGTCTTGGTGTGGGATTTGAGGAGGTGGATCTAAGGCACTAAAGTTGGTAAAAAATTTACAAGGACTAAAAACATTTTTTATTGAAAATCCACATCAACTTCATAGTCAGTATCCACGTCATAACGTGATGTGGCACCAATGAAAGACGTAGTACTTAGCGGTTTCTCTCTAACAACATAGACTAAAATAAAAAGTTAAAATTATAGGGGATACAAAATGCCAAAACTAAAAATGAGATGTTTTACAGGGCAAAAAAAAATATTAAAGCCTAACTTTTTATTAGTCCCTTTATTCTTTTCATTTACAATTTGGCCTCACGAATAAGTGAAAACTTAAGACAAGTTTTTCATGGATAACTTAAAAAGTAAAAATTGAGATTAAAACCAGATGAGCATAAAATATATGGATCAATATCGGTAGGAATTGAAATACATATTTGTATTAAAAAAAGGGAGTTGGTTTAAAAGACATGGGTTAATCATCATATTGGTCCATGTCTTTGTCTGGCAGGCTGAAGTGAGTCGCTCCTCAGAAAATTTGCAAAACTGGATCCTCACGTTTGTAAATTGTGTGGAGTAGGTTCTCTCCGGAGTCCGGAGCTCCGGCGAGTGATGAAATGACATGGTGACTAGATAAATGAGGCTGACGTGGCAAGGAAAAAAAATAAAATAATTTACATATATTAGTTTTAAATATGAGGATTAACCCTTAATATAATTAATAAAATTAAATCATAATTAACTAACTACCCCTAATCTAATTAACAAAATTAATTTCCTCCAAATTAATCCCAGACCCTTCTTTTGCAAAAATCCAAACCCTTGTGGTTCTTAATGGCTGGTTCACACCCACTTCTCCTCTGGATCGCTCTACTCTCTCAATGGCTGGTTCTTGCTCTCGATCCCTTCGTCCTCACTTTCGATCTGGGTTGAAGATGGTTGGCGTAGTTGCTTCAGAGAGGAAAAGGGCTCACAAGCTTTCTCTCTAGATCTGGATCTCGATGGAGAATGGGCTCACAATCTGGCGGTGGTTGCTTCGATGGAGAATGGGCTCGATCTTGCAGAAGACGGCGGGGAGAGAGGCTCAACGGTGGGGGTCGTCGTGGTTGTGGCCACCGCGACCTTGCCCGTGGCGCAGTGGTATGAGGATCTTGATTCACACACCAGATCTACACCCTCTACACTTCGATTCGCACCTGGGTTTGGAGGGTTCGCACCAGATCTTCCTCTTTTGCTCGATCTCATTACTTCAAGCTTTGGATTTCGTACTATAATGATTCATTTACACCTTACTTTCTTTCCATCTTATTTTTACACTTTTTCCTTCTCTTCTTTCTCTGCATTTTCTCTCACATCACCGATCATACTACCTTTTTTTTTTCTCTCTCATTTCTTCATATTTCATAAAGGTGCACATGGAAATAATATATATAAACAAAGTATTATTGTAGACAATTAAGTGTTTGGTTTAAAAATCCTGTGTTGTATATAGAAGACATTATAGTGTCCCTTTCTCATAGACATAGATAGAGATATCTTCCACTCTTTAGATTTTAAAAATATTAAAAAAATAATAATTGACCGCGGTAACATCATAGATGGTATATTAGCCTAGGCACATTGAAATTTTCTTCCATGTCTTCACAACCACCACAAAAATAGAATGGAATAATACCATACAAGTGTTAAAACATTTGTGAGATCCACAGACAGGGGATGGCAACAAAATAGTGAGTTCATGTTTTATAAGGCGTAAAATGTCTGATAGACAATAAATATCAGCAACTCTAGAAAAGAATATTTTGGTTTAACATTTTTTCGAACTGAAATTCGTCCCAGTAATGTGTTTTTCGTGTTCTGGAAAAGGCTAAATTTAACCACAGTAAATTTCAATGTTGTGCTTCATTTTTGTTCTGACCAAAGAATCTTTTGATCTCTATTATCAATCACAGAATTTCTCATTCCTTCTGTAGCAGGAAGAGTTCAACCAATGATGATTTGAAGGACATATTCAAATATCCAATCCTTATGGAAGAACTTCAAGAATATACTAGTGATGTATACGCATCTCACAAAATATTGCTGTTAAGAGAAGTGGTAGTCACCAACTACATTGCTGAAAATAAACAGTGTGATACTGACCTCAACCACAGAAGATTTGAAGCCCAAATAGTATACAAATCTTATTGATTTCATGACAACACATCAAACTCATTTGAACTTATTACTTATTAGCATAAATTCAATTCTCATGGAGATAGGAACACTTGAAGTACATAAGGGAACAGAAACAGAAAACACTGGTTGTTGACAAAGAAAATGCATCAGAGGGAATTTTATTAGAAATGAAGCACACTGAAATTAAGCAAGATAAAACCCAAGTCTCACTAGCCACAAAACAATATCCATAACAACAGAAGGGCCATGTTCATAGACCTTGGTTCATGCTACTCTATGAGGCACCAAAACCAAAACCTTGTTCACACTAACTCACCATCTAAACAGTCTCTACATGTTCTCTGAACACCTTCAATATATTAGAAAAAGTTACAATCCCCACCAAGCTGCAATCATCCTCAATAACCCACAAGTAGTTCACTCTGTGAGCAATTGCTTGAATCATCACAGCAACCAAAGAGCTCTTGGGATGACACACTATTGCTTCCGCCTTCCTCACCATCCTGACTGAGGAGCTTGAAGACCTCGAGAGCCTCCTCGTCAATGCCCTTGTCGATGCGCTCTCCTCATCCGAGGAAGATGAAGAGAATGCGCCGGCGGAAGATGATGAAATAGTGAACTCTTGCAGCATTTTCTCCAGATTCTTCTCCTTCAACCTCGCCTTGACCACTGTCACTAGATCTTCTGGGGGACTACCGCAATCAATGTAGGCCATCAAGTCCCCGGCAGACAAGGTGGCAATGGCGGCCGCAACCGTCTCATCACAGCAAGCAAGGTTGAAGGGTGATATCTCACCAATGAAGGTGCCATCACTATCAACAACACCAACAGAAGTTTGCTGTGTGAGGGACTGTGAGATTGCTCCCAGAGCAGAAGATGCAGGGGAGTAGTAGTCAATGGCGAGCACGTCTGTGGTGATTATGCCGAGAGCATCGATGGAGAATGCAGGGAGCGGACTGAAGAGGCCAATGGAGCCGAGCAGGAACCGGATCACGTCCTCTTGGGTTAACCAGCAGAACTCAGCACCGTTGTGGCTGCGGGTAGCTGATGCTTTCAGAAGTTGTTTTCTTCTTGAAATGTGACTCCTTTTTGTTTGCAAGATTGGCACCACTAGATTCTGTGCTCCTTGGAGTATGAGATCAATGGCTTCCAATAAGCTGAAACATCAAAACAACAAGGACGATGGTTAATTGACAGAATTACCAATCAAGACCCATCAACTTAGTGTAGGTTTGGATTTTCGTTGAATTCAACCCAGATCCACATATGTCAACTCTGTCAAATTCTAAGTTCTCTAAAGTTACGTGAAATCACATTTGTGTTTGGATCAAGCCATCCAAACAAAATATACACTAAATAAAATTTTCAGTTTATCCTAGAAACAGAATTTCCAGTTTCAACTAGAAAATTCTGTTAATTAGCCTCCCCTTTTCATGTAATTAACACTCCAACCCCAAAAATAAAATTACAAATGTCAGATTCAGCTAACTCAAGGAAAGAAAGAAATGTAGACATCTAAAATTTTGTATAAACTCTTTCCCAAGTAAATGTAACACACCCCAAAATCAAAAACTCCAATAATCCACCCCACAAAAAAAGGGCAAAAATTTCAGATTCAACTAATTCAAGACATGTTTAAATAATTCAAAGAAAGCCTAAAAACAATTATAACAACAAGTTAAATAAAACAATCAAAAGAATAAAACAAATTATAAATCAACCTTGCATTGCAATTGTCAGTTAACGAAGGAAACAAAAGAAGGTTCGAGAAGAAGTAGTACCTGGAAGAAGGTTCAAGATGCACGACGAGACCAGGAACCTTAGGGAGAATCGATGAAATTGGAGCTTTTAGAGCAGAAGAGGGAGAGACGAGGTTCTCCTCTTTGCAGAGGTAGCAAACAACATCGACGATGCAAAGTTTCCCCACGCATTCGCAACGACCTAGCTCCTCATTCGAGTGGTCGCAGCTCCAAACGCTGACGGAGCTCTCGTCGGAGCTCTTGAGCGCGGCCAATGCCTCGGCGACGGTGGCGGACGCCGGCAGCGACTTCAGCGGCGGCTTGCCCAGACAGAGGTCAGACACCTCACGCGCCAGAAAGCTCACTGCCATGCAAAGGGTGAAGCTCCGTTTGGTGAACGGCGCCGCCGGCGGTTTGTTGGCGGTGAAGGATTGGAAGAAAGTGGTGGGTGGCTACGTGTGTTTTTTTGGTTGTTGTTTGCGTTTTGCTGGTGAGAAAGAAAAGGGAAAAGGGGTACTATTTATAAGGAAAAAACAATTTGTTAACACTCCAAATTCACCCCCATTTACTGAGAGACTAGATATAAAACCAGTGCGTTGCATAGGTGTTTTTACAATTTTATCAACATAATATAAAATTTATTATAAGTTAAAAAAATAAACATTTTTTACTTATAAATTATAATAAAATAAAAATAATTGTGTTAAAACATTTCCTTATGAGTATTAGAGTTTTCTTTAAATAATTAATACTATTTAAATTTAATAATTAGCATTATAATAATTTTAAAATTTTAAAAATGAATATATTAAAACATACGATAAATTATAAAGTGCATTTCAAATATTTTAAATCAATTAATAAGTTTTAATATCACCAATAAAATTATATCAACATTTTCTTATACTTTTTATCAACAATTAATTAACTTTAACTTTTATAATTACAATAAATTATAATTTTAATATTCTAAAATATTATTTAGTAAAATAATTAATTTTTAATTTCAGCCTTAATTATTTTTCTCTGTTATACTTCTTTAAGTTGATCTTTTTTACTAATATATAATAGATCAAAATTTATAATTGAATAAATTTCTGAAAAAATACACACACGTCATACTTTTTTGACATCCACGTCATACTTAATAATGTTAATTTTAAAAATATTTTTATAAATTATTGTGGCATTTTTTAATTTTAAAACTATTTGCTAATTTTTTATTAAAAAAATTAATTAATTTTAATTATAAATAATGTTTCCATATACAAATATTATTTAATAAAATTTTATTCTAAATACCATCTTGTGTATACTCTATACACTTTTTAATGTATATAAAAAGATATTCTAAAAGACTTAAATAATTATAATATATTATTTTTTTATGTATGTAAAATTATTTTATAAAATAACACAAAACAACATTATAATAATCTATATTAAACAACACATGTAACTATTAAAAAAATTATAAGTATATCTTTACGAAGAGTATTTAATCATTGACTATTTCTGATATTTCATATACTTATTTTATATAAATTTAATTTTTTTCTCAAGTTGAGGTCAATAATTAATATTTTAACGACATATGTTTAAATTTTTTATCACATTATATTTAGCTTTTACTTAAATGTATAGGAAAATTTTTAATTAATATATAATATATAAATAATTATAAAAATGAAGATAAATAAGTTTATAAATATATTATTTAATGTTGGTAGTTGAATAGTTTTTGACATTACAAATTATTCAGTTTTAATTTTATTATTTAATATATTTATTGCAAATGAAATTCTTTATTTTTAATGCATTTTAATGTAGAGGTTGGAATTACTTGATGTATTTAATGGAAAAAACTCAAGTCTCCTTTACATATATATATATATAGATATAGATAGAATATTTTGAATTTTAAAATTATTTTATGTAAATTATTTGCTAATAAATATTATTTTCTTATTTAACTTAATTTTTAATATTTGTGAAATACAAAACTCAAGGAAATTTTAAGTTTATGAATGTTTTTATTTAATGGTAGTAGTTGAATAGTTTTTTACAATATATATTTTTTAAATTTTAGTTTTATTATTGTTTAATATATTTGTTACAAATTTTTTTATTTTTTTGTTGCTTTTAATACACACTTGAGTTTTGCTTATGTATTTAATGCAAAAACTCAAGTCCCTTTATATATATATATATAGATATAGATAGGATAAAGTAAAAATAAATGATAAAAAAATTAATAATTTTTTAAATCGCTTAAGATTTATCTAGAGAAATAATATGATTTTTTTAATTCATCTAAGATTTAATTTTGGTAAAATCACTCTTTTGAATGTTTCCGCTGATTTTCTTATCGAATTTAAAGCTTGTTAGGATAAGCCTTAAGTCTTTGTAAACTCTCCTTGAGAATATGAGTTTGCTTCTACTTGCGAGTTGCGAGCATGATCGGTGTCTCCTTGTGGGATTGTAGTTCTGAAGCCTGCCCTTTTTTCTCTTTTGCTGGTTTTGTTTCTTTTAGCTATTTAGTATTTACTACTTTAAAAAAAGCTATTTACCAAAAGAAAAGGTGATTAAATAATGAGTAATGATATATATACACCTCACTTTCTCTTCCATCTCATTTCCACTCATTTTTTCTCTCTGCATTTCCTGTCACATCACAAATTATATCACTCATTTCTCTTTTTTTTTCTTCTTCATTACATGAGGTGGTGGTGGAAATGGATGGTTCAGAGAACAGTATTCTTAAATAATATTTTATGTGCTTTAGAAAATTTGAATTCATTACACATATCGAGATATTATTATATTGATTAAAATTACAATGATTTTACTCTTACCTTTAGAGATATCACGTAAATAATAGATATGATTGGATGATGATATAATTCCAAAATAAGACCCAAAATTTAAAAAAATAAAAAGAGTGAAAATTGAAGATCAAATTGGTGAGAATATAATATATTAAAACAATTTTTAAAAGAACAACAACGCGTCTGTGGTATGGGATTCTGAAGTCTGAATTTTGAAGTTGAAGAGAACGTACTATGGTACAAGAAAGTTGTGGTTGTGGGGTTCACTTTGTTTTGGTTGGTATTACCGTATATTCAATTCAAGTGGGGCTTATTGTTTTATTTTATTTGAGGGGAAAACTATTTTTTATACTTCAAAAGATGGCATGACAAGTAATAACCTTTATTATTAATTAATAATAAGAGTAACAGTTGTTGAAAAAAAGTGTGTAACGTACAGAAGAAATAAATTATAATACTAATACCTTTTCAAAACTTTAAGCCTATTTCTAAATAGTTACAGCAGGTTACCAAATGATAGCCATTCATGTATGAGCATGATATTCTAGGTAACAATGGAAAAAGTGTTAAAAAGTTATATAAATCCTTCCGATTAATATCTTTTTAACTACCAGTAAATTGTTTGTTTAATGATGAGCAAGATAGATCTATGTAATGATGAAAGTATATGTTTAAATTTTGAGAAAAATAATATTGAAAGAAAAATACAACTATATCTCGAAAGAGTGTCAAGGACAATTTTTATTATCTACTAAGAATATTATTGTTATTTTATCTATTAAAAAAATATTTTCAAGTCTGTATAAGAGTAAGAAGAGAATGCATAAGTCTTAGGAAAAAAAAATCAAATGCATGCTAGAATGAATAACATGATGCATATGAATGACCACACATACACTTATAGTCTTTGGTTACGTTGTTGATACCTTTGCAAGTTCTAGGGAAGTCCTGAGACCCAAGAATTTAAGCTTAGAATAAATTAGTGAAATTCCTTATTAACGAATAAGTTCGATGTATCGTGAAGGGAAACCTGAACAAGAGTTTATTGGATGAAATAAATTTATGAAGGAGAAGGTTCAGGAAAAGTTCAAGGATTGTATCAAAACCGATAAAAGTATAGCACGACTAACATTCGCCTAATCTTAGGTCAAAGACACTAGTAAATAGCTAATTTACACTTTAGGACGCGATGGAAACTAATTCCAAAAATCTTCAGAGAAATGTTAGAGTTTCTCTTATTCGTCTATAAACAAGTATTTCGATGCGAAACCCTGGAATGTACGAACGTCAAATTCCAATTCTCGGAAGTTTGCCGAAACGGAATTCCTGATAGTTCAGAAACCCTAAAATCTACGGACGATGAAGACTTTTTCTATTCAGAGCTTCAAACGAAGATTCCACACGCGTACACCCATTTCTCTTGATGTTTCCAATCTTTCTTCAGAAGGAAGTTTCTGCATCCGAGGTCAATATCATAAAGTGCATAAAGTGCATTTTTAATGCCGGTAAGCATTAAAAAAAGCCTCGAAAACCAAAAATCATACTTATATTTCTTTGAAGAATTAAAAGATTCAGCGGGAAGAATATCGTGTCTAAAATACGTTGGAATCAGTAGGAAAAATAGGAATCGCGAAATAATCATTTTTCCGCATTTTCCAAATCCTATAAATAGGTGGAAAATGAAAAAAAAAAACAAAAAATTCTCACCTTTGAGAGAGAGTGGCCGAGAGCTTGAGAGGAGGAGAGGAGAAGTTGATTTTCGCCGTTTCTTGCCCGATTGCTTCACCGTTCATTGCTAATCGAAGACATCGAGGTATAGTTACTATCCCTCACTTCTGATCGTCAGATCTGCCGACTTTTTCTATGTTTTTCTGAGCTCAAAGTTTGGAGCTTTTTGTAAAACTGTCCAAATAAGCTGATTTTGGTGTCTAAACTTAATGCCTACGTGCTCTAGAGCATGAATATCCAGTTGTTTTCGACTGAATCCTGCTGAATCGTCGCAGAGGTCCAGTTTTCTGAAAATACCCATTTTCTGACAGAGGTTCCGCTTTTTGGATCAAAAACTCTCGACTGAGCTTAGCTTCAGTAGGATTAGTTGTTATAAATGTCGTTAGGATCGAGCTCATCAAATTTGTTTTTTGAAATTCTGATTTTGAGTTTCCGAGCTAAAAATAATGACCAAAATACCCCTGCGACAATTTTCGACCCGATAATTTTTCTGAGAGTTTCCCTGGCCTAGATATCGCCTAAGAATACCTAGGGATTGATTTAGATCGAAGAAAAAGTTCGAAAACCCTATTTTCCATAGTGGCCGAAACCTATTTGCTTGGGTACCGTGTCCAAAAATAATTTTTGGGTCTCTATGACGTGAGCCATTGCGTAGCTTTTTCAATTGTGGAAATTTTGGCGCCGGTTTCGTGTCATTCCGAGTTCTGTAGCTCAAGTTATGCACGTTTTAGCGAATAAAGTATTTTTGTACAAAACCTGAATCGAGTCAAAACTCATCCATTCGGGGAAAGCCCTTCCTTTCGTGCCTAAATGTTGTACTCTGAAGCTTCTTGAGCTTAGTCGAACATTAGTTAGGATTGTTTCGACTGTATCGACTTGTGTTGATTCATTATTGCTTTGTTTGCTCAAAGGTTCAATTGTGGAAACCTTGGGATTGACTGAACAAGCTTGTGAGGGAGACCTACACCGCGAGACTGGAACAACTCGAGGTTAGGGCAACTTACTTACTAGCTATTTTTGTGTGTAGGCGTCGATAAATTCGACTTGAATGTATTGTGATCGTGAGTGGCAACTCACCGTTATTAGTTAATGACCTAGAGTCGACTTGTTCGACTTATTTGTTAAATTCTGCACAAATATTGCATGAACTGTTCTGAAAAATGTTTTCTGGAGGCTTCGGCCGAGTGAACTTATATGAGACGTGTGTCTCCGTTTTCTGAGAGGCTTCGGCCGTTTACTGGTTTTTGTCTTATCGCTTTCTAGTGGACATGACAAGGTTATGTTTTGCAGCACTGCATTAATGTTTCATCGCTCAATAGAGCTTGATGTATTTGTGTTTAAGATTAAATTCTGCTGACTGTATTCGTGCATTTAATGCGACTTTCGGAGTGTGGATTACACTTATCTTCGTCATGGCAATGACGGGTTTGTTTTGGGAATGTTTGATAGGTCGAACCAAGGTTCGAGCCTTTATTGTTTTAGGAATCGAGACCTTCCCGGGGAATTACTTGGGTTTATTGGGATCTTTTTACTTATAGAGTTTTGAAACAAACGAAATCAGAACTTGATTTGTAAATGAAATTCATAATACACTAATCAAAGATAGAACACTTTTAAATAATGATGATAACCTCTTGGAAAAGACTTAGGATGTGAAAATGGTTTGGAAAACGGGAAGGGTCGACAATCTAAGTGTGTGGAAAACTTTGAGTGCGATAGCACCTTTTGTTCCTTTAGTGGTTTATCTAGCCATCCAAAGGATGAGCCTGGGATGATTGGAAAGTCCCCAAGTGCGAGTGCACCATCTTTGCTCATTGAGCAGCCTTTCGGCCATCGAGCTGATGAGCCTGAGTAAATTGAAAAGTCACTGAGTGCGAGCAGCATTCTCCTTGTTCGTTGAACAGTCCATTTGACCATCGAGCTGGTGAGTCAAAGTAACTTGAAAAGTCACTGAATGCCAGATGCATTCTTTTGCTCGTTGAGCAGTTTGTTTGGCCATCGTGACGGTGAGCCCAAGTGACTAGTAAAGTTACCAAATGCGATTAGCACTTCTTTGTTTACCTTAGGGTATTGTAGAGACAATGTACTCTAGCTAGACACGCGTGCCTTGGTGAGGACGATTCGTTGTTTGGCTAACCATATTGCATTCATGCATACATTTCTTGGAAAGTGTGCTGCTTTCCGAAGGACGATATCAGATCGGACTTCAACGGAGCTAGATGCCCCAAATGGAGCTAGCTGCTTCACAAGAGCGTGCTGCTTCACAGGAGCGTGCTGCTTCATAAAAGCGAGGTGCTTTAGCGAAGCGAGGTGCTTGGCTTGTCCCATCCATCGAGATGGTGACATTTTATCCGGATCATCTTTTGAGCATGACATTGCACTGGCACGCCATGCACCTAACCATACTTGTGGATGTTATTGTGATTTGTTGTTGATAAACATCGTTATATATATCTTGATGATTTTATGTTGATAAACATGCTATGTATCAACCTTAGGGTAGGCAATACATGACTTATACGTATATATACAACATATATATATACCCCCTTTATCACATGTTGTTTGTATTATCTATTTTATTCCGTGAGTTGACCCTAGCGCCTTGGCTTTGTGTGTATGTTTGTGTTTGGGCGGTCGGCCTGCTGCCAGGCGTCCGTCAGCCGGTTCATGATGATTCGTTGTGCAGGAAAGACCCGGAGCGTAATGACTATTACTGAAGCTTTCGACGAGGACCCGGACTTCAGGCCTGATCGAGGAAGGGTCGATGAAAGTAGTGTGGGTTATGGGTGGTTAGAGTCTTTGAGTTGGTTGTTAGAGTCATAGCTCTGATTGTCATTCCTTATTTTGGGGCAGGGCAGGTCCCCGACTATTAGCTTTTCGTGTGATTCCCTTCCATGAGGATCACAGGGAGTTTGTCGGACGTAGGAAGTCTTTTGAGGCCGTTTTGGGCCGACTTACTTTCGTTGGAGGACTGTACTCAGAATACTTAACCTTTTGTTTTAGTTTGTACATATTTGCCCACGGGCACTACCTTTCCGTCACTGGAGGTCACTCGTGACGATGTTTTTAGTTGTAGCGAGGGCTGTGCTTGTATTGTATATTAATCGCTGTTAATCGCGATTAGGTTGAGTCTTTATTTCGACAAGTCTTTTTATTTAAACAAAACAAAAAAAATACCTGCTTTTCCGCTTTATTTTATTTTGAGTTACTAAAGTGACGCCACCGAAATCGGGGTGTTACACTTATGGGGGTGGGGGAGCTTCCGAGCGCATGATTGACTTTTGGTCGCCTTATCTTGAACGAGATGTTACTATCACTCGATTCTCTTCAAATTTGTTCTTAAAGATCTATCTAGTACACATTACTTGTTAATTACTAGGTCTAGCTAGGAACTAACTCCCGCACTTGATTTCACTAGAATTGATTGACTTCATCTGACATAGTCATTATCCAAATGATAGCTCAAGTGGTAAGAGTTAGAGACAACTAACATTCCTATAAAAAAAATTCCAAAACACACCTTCTAAAGTATCGTTAATTTTTAGAGGGTTCTACTTGAGAAATAGAAGACATGTAAAGACATGCATGTTTAAGAAAAATTCTAGTAGAAACTCCCTTATTGATGTCTTTGATGACATTATCATTGGATGATCTTTATGAATTCTCCATCTCTTGGAACTTGGAAGGTCATTGTGCTCTTGTTCTTCAATTCATAGCTCTTCAAATTCATGAAAAGAAGTTCTTGTCCTGTAACACCCCGATTTCGGTGGCGTCACTTTAGTAACCAAAATAAACTTAATGCGGAAAAACGTGAAATATTTTTTTTTCGATAATAACTAAGACAAGACTGAATTAAATAAAACCTAAAAGCGAAAAGCAATAGAATTAATATACGATATATAAACAGCCCCCGCTGTAAGTAACAACCTCGTCACGAGTAACCTCCAGTGACGGAAAGAAAAGTGCGACGCCCGTAGGCAATATATACAAACCAAATGAAAAGGGTGAAGTGCCCGCAACACCATCCCTCAAAACTGAAAATCAGCTGACCCAATGGCCTGAAAATAAGACCTCCTAAGTCCAACCAACTCTCTGTGATCCCCGTAAGGAAACCACACAAAAAGCTATAGGCGGATCTACCCTGTCCCCTAAGTAACAAATGAAGCTAGACTGTCAGAGCTAAAACTCTACTCCTACACTAATCCTAACTCGAGGAGCTCATACCAACACTCAAAACTATGTGCTAGCATGATCGTCGTCTGAATCAAAATCCAGAACGACCAAGTCTACTAACCCTATCCGTCCTCCCCTCGCAACCGCAGTGCGCTCCGATGCTGGACTCACGGGCTTAGGGCCCGAACCCTGATCATCAATGATCGCAACAGAGGGTGCACTAGACCCTGCCGAAGGCACTCCCACTGGAATCTCCTCTGAGGGATCCTCCTCCTCTGAAGATGACGGTGGCGGTGGTGCTCCTCCGAATCCTGGTCCGCAGTGAACGCCTGGTGGCAAGTTGAAGCTGATAGAGCATCGCCTCAACACTCCTGACCTCAGAAGTCCTCCACTATCCACGTGATCCTCCATGATACGCCCCGAATACGTCGCTCGGTGGCTCGCGGGGTCAACCACCCACGACCCGGGGTCGTCCTGATCGATCATCTCATACCTAATCCCCCCCGAAGGGTGGACCATGGTGTACCAGTCCGCAATATTCATCTGACAAAAGGCGTTGTCCGCCAAAACACACACAGAAGA
The DNA here is from genome assembly GCF_012489685.1 of Lotus japonicus. Taxonomy (NCBI): domain Eukaryota; kingdom Viridiplantae; phylum Streptophyta; class Magnoliopsida; order Fabales; family Fabaceae; genus Lotus; species Lotus japonicus. Next base: position 49,082,416 of record NC_080043.1, on the reverse strand, counting down.
CGCGAGGGTCAACTCTAAAGAACTATGTAGATAATAAACCCAATAGGTACAAATAATAGATAGCCACTTAGGCTTATAACTAGAGATATCATTCCTAGGGTTGCATGTTCCACAAAATCATAACGACAATAATAACAATTAGCATGTTCCAAGTAAGTTTATCAAATAGCAACCACACTCATCAACTAAGTCAGTATGCATGTTGCGTGATATGTATGCAGGTTAACCCAGTCAACCGATATGCAATCCGGAACGGATGGACATCATCGGATCAGCCCTTCACCAGCCACGGTGGTGCCATTTCGGCCCGTGATGTCTCTTACTCCCACAGGGTAGTCAGATCAGCAGTAAACCCGTAGGTCTGCCATTTCGGTCTGCTACAAGAGACGTCTACAAACGCTCTTTCACGGCATTCCGGGTCTTATGACCATTTTGGAAACCGACGAGGTCCAGAGTACGTCCTGTGTTAATACCTCATTAATGTTGCATGTATGCAAAATGATTAGTCAAACAACGTCTCCGACCTCACTCGACACGTCGCCACGTGTTCTAGGGAAGTTAAACTCTCTAAAAGCTTACCCTAAGGTAAAGTCGATTCTGCGACCAAAAGACACATAGCTGCTCCAACAGCACCCCAACACACGCTGCTCCAACAGCACAATAACACACGCTGCTCCAACAGCACAACAATAAACGCTGCTCCAACAGCACAACATCAAACGCTGCTCCAACAGCACAACGACAACATACTCAACACTTGGATCCGACGACATTCCTCGTTTTCCAAAATTAAGATTTCACTTCCAATGCCTTCCTTCGAGGTTGTTATCATTACTTAAAGATTTAGAGGTTATTTAAGGTCTTATGAGTTTTCTTTATAAAATAGATTCCATTTTGTCTTATCGCAAGTCTTATACATTTGCAGGATCTCCCAATCCCAAGTCGCTTCCAGAGGATGTCTCGATCCACTAAACAAAATCAAGGCCCGAACCTCGTTCGTCCTATCAAACTTTCTCAAAACTCTCAAAATAAAATCGGCATGACCTGCCCGCTATTCTCACCATTCAGAATCTCAGATTTCCAGTGTAAAGCATATTTAAATCATCACAATCAACAACATGTCATATATCAAGAAATCTCAACATTAACACTTAGCACTTAGCATGTAAAGCATGCACCACACATCCTAGATTACCCACATAGCACATAGCATGTAAGTCAATCTTCAAAAACATTCAGTAGATGAATCATCTACATTGTCAGCCGAAGCCTCAGAAAACATTTTCAATCACACACAATCTCAGTGCATAAACAGTAAACAATGTCGAAACATCGACCCTAAGCATTAACTAGAGATTCAGTGAGAAGCCCTCACCTGAAAGTTCTCCAGAATGATCAACTAGTGCTTCCTCGCACTCAAAGTGTTGGTCCTCGGGGAAATCCTCAAAAGTACCTTTACAATGAAATCACAGAATACTATAAGAATCTATCGGAAACTAAGTTATCGATACTTACTAAGGTTACTCGAAGTAATCTATACTCTAAGGTACGATAATCTAGCGCGAAAAGACAAGTTTTCGGAAAAGGAAATTTCTTCCTCCCCCTCTAATAGGGCTCGGCCACTTTGGCTAATTATGAGGCTCGATTTTTCTTCGATCAAACTTGGTTCCTATGCTTTCATAAGCCATAACTAAGGGTATTCTGAACTCGGAAAAATTATCGGATCAAAAACTGTCGCAGGGGTATTTTGGTCATGATTTTTAACTTAGGATTTTCAAAACTGAAATCCCAAAAATAAAATTTTGCATGGACGTCACCAACGACGTTTATGACAACTAATCCTACTAGCACTAAGCTAAGGCGATAGTTTTCAGCCTAAAAGTCGGAACTTTACTCAAAAACTACATAAATGGGTATTTCAGGCTAGAATTGATTCCGGCGGAATTCCGGCGACATAACGGAAAATCTAATCCGGCAGAAGTGATCTTGGGCACATATAGAAGAGGTTTAGAATCAGAAATGAAAGATTCAGGATAGTTTTGCAAAAACCCATAAACTATCCACTCAGAAAACTCTACAGAAAAGCTATGGAAAAAGCGATCAGAGGTAAGGATTAGCGACTATACCTCGAAGCCTTGAAGCAGCAACTTATTAATCAACGATCAAGCAAGAAATGAAGAAAATCTCTTCTCCTCCTCCTCCTCCAAAGCTCGCGGCCTCCTTGAGAGAAATGGGTAAGATATTTGCTTTTTTCTCATTTGCTTGCTATATATAGAAAATGGTAATTCGCGGGAAAATGAAAGTTTCGCGAATCTGATTTTTCCGGCATCATTCTCCATGAATTCTAAGATAGGTTTTGGCAAAGGAATTCCTAAGCTAAGAAGATGTCTCCTTGTATTTTTGGCAACTAATGTAAAGTCGGTGCAAAGTCGGTGTAAAACTATTTTACCCGATAAGTTGCTTTTTGCCTCGAATGTCGGAATAGAAAACTTCCTTCGGAAGAAAGATTGAAATCATCAAGAGAAATGGGTGTACGCGTGTAGAATATTCATTTGAAGCTCTGAATAGATAAAGTCCCCATAGTCGGGTGATTCTAGGGTTTTGAAATACCAGGGATTCGGTTTCGGCAAACTTCCGATGATTGGAATCGGACGTTCGTAGATCCTAGAGTTTCGCCTCGAAACGATTGTGATATATGGAAAAAGAGAAGTTCTAACATTTCTCTGAAGATTTTTGGAATTAACTTCTGTCGTGCCTAAAAGTGAAAATTAGCTATATACTAGGGTTTCTGACCTAGGTTTAAGCGTAAAACGTTCGTGCTATAACTTTTATCGATCATAATGCAATCCTTGAACTTTTCCTGAACTTTCTCCTTCATAAATATATTTCATTTAATAAACTTTCGTTCAGGTTTCCCTTCACATTACATCAACCCTAATCGTGAATAAGAAGTTTTATTCACTTAGCATGAACTTAAAAACTCGGGCCTTACATGTCCTATGATCTACATCATCATCATGAAGAAAAAAAATTTCTCTTGAGAGGGGTTTGTTTCATCAAATGAAATAATAATTGATTCTTCAATAATTAATGTTTTCTTATCAAACGTTCTATAAGTTTTTCTTGTAAGAGTATACGTTAGAAGATTCCTTCATCCGATTTAGCATCAAACTTACTTAATATTGTCTTTACCATTATTAAACATAAAGAATTTACAACCAAAGACATGCAAATGAGCAATATTTGATTTTCTACCTTCATACGATTTATGAGGTTTTCTTAAGAATGAGTCTTATAAGGACACAATTAAAAACATAAGAAGCACTACTTATAGCATCCACCAAAAAATACTTAGGCAAGTTTTTATCACTAAGCATAGTCCTAGCCAATTTTTCTAATGATCTATTCTTTCTTTCAACAACACTATTTTGTTGTTATGTTCTAGGAGTAGAAAAATTATGAATAATTTCATGCTAATAATAATAATTATCAACACGTTAAAAAAAATTTCAACATCACTATTATAAAATTCCTCACCATAATCACTCTTTATAGATGCAATTTTTCAAGATATATATTGCATTTTGTTGTTATGTCCCAGGATCAATCTCTCGAACAGGATCAAGCCGTCGAGATCGACCACCCTCACATGTGCTACAACAACCGCATCAAGGTCCTCAGTTCGTGCAACGGCCTCCTCTGCATCTTCCCTTATGCTATCTACTGCGCGAGGACCATGAGTGTTTTCGTCGGCGGGGATCTACACTGGGTTGTGACTCGAATTTGATGGATTTGAGGGTGCAATTGATGTTTGGTGTTTGATGGATCTGCACTGGCGTTTTCTGGGTGGATTTGATGAATCTGCATAGGCATAAGCATTTTCGGTTGGGGGTGGGGGTGGGGGTGGGGTTAGGGTTCCGATTGCAGGTGGGGGTTGGGGTGGGGGTGGAGGTTTCGGTTGCAGATGGTGGTGGGGTTGGGGTTGGGCCTTCGGGTTCTGGTTGGAGTAGAAGAAGAAGATGAAGGAGGAGGAGATGAAGGAGTTGGAGATGATGTGATGAATTTCTGGAAAAATTTTATGGGTTCAATTATGAGAAGATGAAGGAGATGTTCTTATTTTTTTGGATAATTTAAGGGCTATAACTATGTCTGATGTTTCTGAAGATTCATTTGGCTGGGGAATGATTCTTGGTGGGATGATTGGAGATTCAGCATGTTCGGATCATTTTTCAGGTTGAGTCCTATTTGAAATTCAACTTGGGTGATAAATTTTGCTTGAAGCCTGGCTTTGCATATGTAATGGATGGAAGTTCCAAAATAGGTGCTTTAATGATTCGGTCTAATTGGTCCTTGTGATTTTGTTCGGCTTCAGTTTTGTTCAGATTCTCATTATTATTTGATTTTCAAAAAAGAAATAAAAGTAGTGGGTACCCAGGATGGTTATGGTAACTTAAATCTCATGGTGGTGTTGATGAAGATTGATGATTTTTGGGCCAATATTGATGAAGATTAATGAAGGCTATTGTGAAAGAGTCTTCTGTTAATAGGGTTAAACCTTAAACCCTTAATTAATTTGGGGTAATTTGAGTTTTTTATTTAATTAATTTACTGGTGTGTAATTTATTTTTAATTTTTAATTTATTTTTATAATCCACCTAAGCATTTTTATCCCAGTCAGCATGTCATTTAAGTATTCGTCCGAGCTCGGAGCTCCGGTAAGGATCTGTTCTAAAAATTTCAAAGACGAGGAACATTTATAATAATTTTTCCAGCGATGACCTAAATCAGACGGCGACTGACAAGTATTAATATGATGCTTAACCCTTTGTTTTATGCAGCTTCGAAAAACTTAAAATGATATTTGATATCATTATAGAAATTTCACTTTCAACTAATAATGATAAAATCACAATCTCAATCGTTTCTCAATTAATAACAAACATAATGACTTTAATTATTTTATTTTCTTAAGCGGTCCCAAGCTCCCAACAATTGTATCCTTGCAAGTTGCAATGCAATTTGATTTCGTGAATTTAATCCAGGTATATAAATATACGATCAATTCAAAGCCGGAGGTTTTGACAAAACACTTGTCAATATAAATTTAAATGGATTAATTAATTAAATTACAAATCAAATAATAGGGGGATTGAATCCAATTGTTGTGACTGTGACCTAAAGAGGGTTAGACGTGAATGTTGGATGCATGGCAATATAAAATATGTCTCTCCTTTGTTCGAAATATTAGCGTGAAGTAACAAAAGTATTGAGGTTGTAATAAAGAATTAATGATTATCAGCACTAGCACTCCAATTTGTGCCATCAAGGTCTGCTAGGGTTTGATGGCCGCTATGGACGTTGAAGGAGAACAAGCACCACCGGATTAAGACCTGGCTTTGAAGATGTCGTTCCGAGACAAGCTCATGGGAGGGGCTAAGGCTCCTCCCCCCAAGGAGTTCATAGATCTGGTTGAACAAGGAAAGATGAAGGTGATTCTCGTGGAGGGAAATCGCATTTTGCCTCAAATAACCACTGACAAAGCAGTTTTAGAAAGTATGTGTGCTCCATGGAAGGAATCTCTTGTGGTGTTCCTGTTGGGTAAGACACTAGGGTGCCGCACCATGAAGACCAAACTAGCATCGATTTGGAAACTTTCTGGAGACTTTGATATCCTGGATGTGGATAATGGCTTCTATATGGTAAAGTTTGACATTAAGGAGGATCGAGAGTAGGTCATCAATGGAGGGCCATGGATGATATTTGACCACTATTTGGCAGTCTCCACTTGGAACCGAGAGTTTGCTTCCCTCGGGACTCGTGTTACCAAAACCCTTGCTTGGGTAAGAATCCCGGGTCTGAATGTAGTTTTTTATGATGAAAGCTACCTTCTCTCAGTGGCTAAAGTCATTGGAAAACCAATCTAAGTAGATATGAACACGCTCAAAGTTGATAGAGGTCGCTTTGCACCTCTCAGTGGCTAAAGTCATTGGAAAACCAATCTGTGTGGAAGTGGATCTTACTCAAGCAGTGGTAGGAAAAGTATGCCTAGAGGGACACTGGTACAAGATTGAATACGAAGGTCTCCACATCAACTGTGGGAAATGTGGCTGCTATGGCCACCGAAGCAGAGAGTGCACGGAAACTGGACCAAGAGTGGTGCCGCCGACGACTAATTTTCAACCTAGCCCAACAAGAACGGTGCACGAAAACCCTAGACGCCATGATTTCCGCACCCAATAAGGTAACAAGTGGTCCCTCCATCACACCTGTGCAATCTTCCACGGTTACGTTGGAGGAAGGATTTGAAATAGTTGGTGACTGGTTAACAGTTACGAGGACAAAAGAAGAAACTGGTGATGACGCATGCATTGAAGGCTGGTCCGAGCTTCAAGGTAGGAAGTTCTGGCAAGTCAACACAATCATTACCTAATCATGAGTTGGCTAAATCCAAGGGGACAACACAAGGAAAAAATGCAACGAAGGAGACAAGTCCTTTCTCCATGGGGACTGCATTTAAGGGAGGAATGATTATCCAAGAAAATAAAAAGCGGAGATTCCGCTCCAATGAAAATGAGAGACCCACTGTCCCTGGAGAATCCTCAAATACAACCGACACGGATAAGCAAGCAATGATAGTTTTTGGGCAAACAACCCAGCAACAAAACATTGATGATGACTATCTCAAAAGACTTGGGGTTTCTGGACCCCATGAAGAACATGATACTTGAGGTCAATCCGTATGGGTTCCAGGGGTCTCCCCTCCATCATAAGGCTGTTTTATGATAGGTTTTGAAGATATGAAAATAATCTCCTGGAGCATACGTGGAGCTTTGCATGAGAATGGAAAGCTTTTTGTGAAGGAACTTGTCAGGACCAAAAATCCTGATATCATTTTGCTCTATGAAACTCGTTGTCAATCTGCTCGAGTATCCAGGTTTTGGAATAGCCTAGGGTTTACTCTGGGATTCGTGTCTGAAGCTTTCGGTTACAGAGGAGGGATTTGGGTGTTGATTCGCTCAAATGCCACCTTTTCCTATTGCCTAGTTCATAGTCATGGACAAGCAATCTCCTTTGAGCTGTGGCGGGATAACCTTTCCTGGGTTTGCACAGCAGTGTATGAGTCCCCGACTCCAGTTCTGAGAGAGGAACTTTGGGAGCACCTCAGTCTCATGCGGAATACTATTCTGAGCCCGTGGTTGCTCATTGGAGACATGAACGAAGTCCTACTTCCCTCTGAAGTGAGAGGTGGTGATTTCTTTCCGAACCGTGCTGATAAGTTTGCAGAAGTCTTGACGGCTTGTAACCTGGTAGACCTTGGGCTAGTTGGAGGTAAGTTTACGTGGTTTCGTCACAGAAACCAAAGGATCATGCTTTCTAAGCGTTTGGACCGTGGCCTGGGTGATGTCGACTGGAGACTTGCCTTTCCCGATGCTTCTGTTGAAGTTTTACATCGGGCTCATTCGGACCATTGTCCACTCTTACTTCATTGCGGAGGCCAAAATCACCGTACTAATGGTCCAAAACCTTTTCGGTTTATAGCAGCATGGGCCGATCATCCAATGTATCAAAGTATTGTTCAAGGAGCTTGGCAACGTGGGACAAACGACATCCAGGCCAAGCTAGACCAGATTCGCAAGGACTCTGAAGTTTTCAACAAAGAAACTTTCGGGGACATCCTCAGACGCAAGCGTTGGGTGGAGGGACGATTAAAAAGGGGTCCAAAGAGATCTAGATGACCAAATTACTTCTGCCATGACTCAACTAGAAGCGGAACTTCAGAAAGATTATAGAGCCATTTTGAAACAAGAGGAGCTTTTATGGTTTCAACGTGCCAGAGGTAACAACATCAGGTTTGGCGACCGAAACACTGCATATTTTCATATGCATGCTGTGATTCGAAAAAAGAAAAATAGAATCCACAGACTCAAGCTCTCTAATGGCAGTTGGTGTTCAGATCAGGTGACGTTGGCCCAAGAGGTTTAGAGTCACTTCCAAGGCCTCTTTGCGGCCGATCCAACCCGACAACACATAGACTACAGTCACGGCCAATTTCTCTCCCTGACGGCATCGGAAAAAGCCAAGCTATCCTTACTGGTGACGAAAGAGGAAGTTAAGCAGGCCATAATGTCCATGAAATCCTTCACTCTGCCAGGCCCTGACAGATTCCATCCCTTCTTTTACAAGAGGTATTGGGATCTAGTTGGCGAGGATGTTTGGCAGACTATTGCAACAACGTTTGAAAACGGCACGGTGGAAGCCAATCTCTTGGAAACTCTGGTGGTGCTAATACCAAAGGTGGACATCCCTTCTTCCATGAAGGAGCTCCGTCCAATCAGCCTATGCAACGTCCTATATAAGATTATAACAAAAGTTATTGTTAACCGGGTTCGCCCCATAATGAATAGATTAATTGGCCCAATGCAGAGCAGCTTTCTCCCAGGAAGAGGTACCATGTACAATGCATTCCACGCCCAAGAGATAGTGCATTCCATGAACTCTTCTTTGGCCAGAAAGGGTACCTTGGCCTTCAAAATTGATCTGGAGAAGGCTTACGATAGTGTATCCTGGGAATTTTTAGAAGAAACTCTAACTATATTTGGGTTTCTCCGAGGAATGGTGGATTTGATTATGTGTTGCATAGGTGGGTCTAAGGTATCAATTCTTTGGAATGGAACCCGTCTCCCTCCCTTCCACCCGGGCCGTGGGCTCCGCCAAGGAGACCCGCTCTCCCCTTATCTTTTTGTATTGTGCATGGAAAGGTTGTCCGTAAAGATTCATGAGCTTGTTGATTCTGGAACTTGGAAACCCCTAAAAATCTCCCCCACAGGGCCCTCCAATCTCCCACCTATTTTTTGCAGACGACGTACTACTCTTTTTCTAAGCGAACCCTACTCAGGTTCAATTGGTGGCTGTACAATCATTTTGTTGTCATTCAGGTATGAAGATCAATATTGCTAAATCAAAGGCCATAGCTTCGAAAGGAGTTAGACAAGAAGTGAGGGAGGAAATCAGAAGCATTGCTCCTATTCCTTTTGTCCGTGATCTAGGAAGATATTTGGGGTTTCCTCTATCGGGAGGAAGGAAATCTAGAAACACTTTCAATTACTTGTTGGATAACATCAACATAAAGCTTGCTTCCTGGAAAAATAACTTGTTAAATTTTGCAGGAAAAGTTTGCTTGACTAAAGTGGTGCTAGCTGCCATGCCTACCTACACAATGCAGGTTTTTTGGCTGCCCCGGAGTATTATTCATAGCATGAATCAGACAATGAGGCGTTTTATTTGGTCTAAGCAGAACGGTAAGAAGGGTTGGCACCTTGTGGGCTAGAATACGATTACGCGTAGTAAAGCACAAGGCGGCCTTGGTGTAAAGGACATGGAGCTGCACAACACGACTCTTCTCGGTAAGGCAGTGTGGCAACTTCATACAAACGTAAACAAACTTTGGGTCCAAGCGCTCTCTCAGAAATATCTTCAAGGTGATACCATTCTCCATTCCCCTGTCCGTTAGAATGCATCACCGGTTTGGAAGGGAATTATGAGAGCGCGAGATAGCATCAGAGATGGCTTCAAATTCAAGTTGGGAAACGGGTTAACCTCCATTTGGTATCAGGATTGGACGGGTAGAGGAAAGATAGCAGAGCACCTAGATTTTGTTCATATCTCAGACACTAACCTAAAGCTTAGAGATTTGGTTCAAAATAACAGTTGGAGCCTTGATCGGTTAAGTACCATGCTTCCACCGGAGATGAGCGCGTGTTTCTCTGCAGTCAATCCCCACATTGAGCCCAATTCTGCAGACATCTGGTATTGGGAAGGCAGCACGACAGGAGCATACTCTGTCAAGGATGGGTATGCTTGGTTATACAATCATCTCCACCAACAACAGGTACTGGAGGATTGAAAGTGGGTTTGGAAATTATAGGTTCCAGAAAAAGTTAGATACTTCATTTGGTTGTGTCTCCATGAAGCCCTCCCTATTAATGCTACCTGTTTCAATCGGCACTTGGCCACCTCAGCTTCTTGCTCGCACTGTTCTTCTACGTTTGAAGATAGTCTTCATGCCTTGCGAGACTGTCGTCACTCTCGGGAGTTATGGACCCGGTTGGGGGCAGATCGTTGGCATAATATTTGGAACCAGGATGTTAAGGTGTGGTTAACTCATCATGCTCGTGGTGCGCATGCGACTAAGTTCCTCGCTGGCCTGTGGAATATCTAGAAGTGGCGTTGCAACATGTGTTAGGATCCTCAATCCTGAACGGTGGAAGTGGCGTAGAGGAAGCTCTGTCAGGAACACAACGAATTTATGTCTATTCTTCTCCCTGACTCGCTTGAAGGGGGCAGCGATGGCTTGAGAATTACTTGGAAACCCCCTCAATAAGATTACCTGAAACTCAATGTGGATAGGAGTTATTGGGATGGTGATATCAAGATGAGTGCAGGAGGATTGCTAAGGGACAGCAAAGGAAATTGGGTGGTGGGATTCGTCAGTTCTGAAGACGGGGGGAACTCATTTCTTGACGAGGCTAAGGCTCTCAAAGAAGGTCTCATTGTTGCTTGGAATAAGGGGGTGAGGAATCTTGTGTGCGAGACAGATTGCAAAGAACTCACCACCGCTCTTGATGATCCTGATCGTGTGGTATTCCCGGACCAGGCAAAGATACTGCATGACATCTTAGACCTGCTCAACCGGCAATGGCGTGCTTCTGTCAGTTGGGTGCCGCGTGAGATCAATTTGGTGGCAGATTGGCTAGCGAAGAGTAGTTACCAGAGCCTGGGTCGTGGTACCATTTTGGTTCTTTCCCCAGCTCCTGATCTCCAGACCCTTCTCTTGAAGGATGCTCTATGTGTTTAGTTTTTGTTCCTTTGTACTTTTCCGATGAATAAAAAAAAGAATTTATCGTCCAAGACACAAATTTGTTTAGGATTTAACTTGTTCTACTAATTGATACTAAAGTGTATATAATTTCTAAAAGTTAAATTTCATACACTTGTACAATAAACTTAGGCTTAAAGGGTCAAATGGCCCCTGAAATTACAAAGGGAATCAGTTCCAGGACCTAAATTTTTTTTACATCAAATTTGATCCCTAGAAAAAAAAATTAATTCAATTAGGGCCAAATGCTGCCAGCCTTCAATTTTGTCCTAGTCAGCAATTCCACGTGACATTTTTAATTAGAAAAATTAGAATTTTTTTTTAATTCCAACTCATTTATTTAAGCAGAAAAAAACTTAATAAAATCCCTAATTTAAATAAAATCCCTAATCTAATTAATCCCTAACCTAAACAAAAACCTAATCTAATAATCCCTAATCCCTAATCTTCTATTCTCACCCCATTCACAACACATCAGTAATTAAAATTAAATTAAAAAAAAATTACAAAGCTACCAAAGAAAGTAACAAAAAACAATCTTCTGCAAACCCAGATACTGAAACCCACAAAGAGAAGGAAGAAGAAGATATCGAAGAAGGAGAAGGAAGAACAGAAGAGGTGTGAAGAAAGCTTTCAAACATAGAAATTCCAACACCTAGAGCAACGTTGCTCACTACTCGCTCCCATCGTTGTGCAACAAGATCAAATCCAAAAAATTTCGGCTTCCAATTCAGCCTTCTAATATTTCATCTTCATCATTATCTTCTTGATCCACCTCTTACCCAGTCAGAGCTGCACCACCCTTACCAGCCACCAACTCGCAACCTTAAACCCTTACGCAGCCACCTCTTCTCCATCGAAACCACTCATGCCTCCATGGAAACCTAGATCTGCGCCTCCATACAAACCCGAAACCCAGACCCGTCGAAACCACCCATGCATCCACTGAATTTCGGGAATCTCGCCCCCACCGCCTCCTCCAAATCCAGGCGAGATCTCGGCGGTGGCTGGTTCCTCATCAACCTCCGAAAACCCTAATCCAGAGTCTTTTCCCAAATCTATGAACACTGACTCATCTGGAAACCCACATAAATCAACGAATCCCTGGCTTCCAGAATCAAAGGCCTTGTTGACCGAGCAGTGGATGACGCCAATGTCGACGGTAATGTTGGTTGTCTGACGAAGAGAGTGAGGAATCCTCACGGGGAGTGTGGAAAACGTCTTGAACGCCGTCTTGGGTCGCCGTCGGCAACACCATTCCGATAGCGATGGAGGAAATTGGAAGTCCGGAGTCGTTTGGCGGTGATGCCAGGGCAGCGACGTGGTTGAATGTGTGAGAAAAGTAGTTGTGACTGTGTTGTTGAGGTTGGTGGAGGGCTAGGGTTGAGGGTAGGGGTCGATTGAGTTTCCTGGTGGGGTGGGGTTGGGTTTTTTTGTTAATGATGAGTGATTTCTTTTAATTGGGGCTGAATAGATTAGATTAGTGTTTAGTTTAGGTTTTGTATTAAGATTTTATGTTTAATTTATGATTTGGAATAAACAATTTAAACTTTTGAATTTTTCCATTTCAAAAGATTAGAAATGCCACGTGGAAAAGTTGAGTACGCTAAAATTCGAGCCACATCATCTGTTGGACCAATTTGGCCTTAGTTGAATTAAAAAAAATTCCAGGGACCCAATTTGATGTAAAAAAATTTAGGTCATGCAACTGATTCCCTTTGTAATTTAAGGGGTCGTTTCACCCTTTAATATCTAATTAACATTTTTATGGTCAATTATTTAGAGTATCTTTATGCATAGGAACAAATGAAGAAAGCTTTTAGGCATAATTTTGATTTAAGTTTTAATTATGAAAATGGTGTTTGACCCATGATACTGGTTGAAATTGTCATAGAAAGATTAAAAACTAAGTAACTATATATGTTCGAAACTGTGGTAAGAGTTCAGTGATGTTGGATCAAAGAATCAAGTTTCTGAGATAAGAATTGATGCAACCACGTCGAAGAAGGATGTTATGAGTTTAGACGCATTGAAGGTTATAGAGTCATAGTTAGATAGTTTTGTGTCAAATGACACATGTAATACATATGTAAACTAGTTGTTAGGTGGTAGTTAAGATTTCTTCTATAAATAAGATTTATGTATCTTAGCAGTAGATTCACAATTTATTATTCGAACTTTATTTGCTAGATCGAGAAGAGACAGAGATAAAGGAGAAAGAGATCGATGAGAGATGAAGCTATATGTCTTATCTGGTGAGTGAGAGGAGATATATAAGGAAGTCAAAGTGGTGGGATCCATTTGAAGGTATGAAAAACACTAGAAGGGGAGGGAGGTTGAATAGGGTTTTGCATATAAAAACTTTCCCTCTAAGATTTTGACAAATCTTCTCGATCGATTTCAAGAACACAAAGTGCAAGAGATAAAGAGATGAGAAAAGCACACAAGTGTTTTATCCTGGTTCACTTGATAAACCCCTCAAGCTAATCTAGTCCACGCGTTAAGGTGATTTCTTCCTTCTTAGAATGAAGGTAATCCCCTATTCAAAGATTGTCACAACTGCACTAGCACACCTTACTCAGTGACTAACAAATCTAAGAACTAGCAACACTAAGACTTACATGTCTTAGTCTTCTCAAGACTCTTGACCTCACTAGTCTCTCAAGGAACTACAAGCAAATTTGTAGAAGGTTTATGCTAACAAAGAATTGCTTCTAAACAAGCAGGAGTAAACACAATAAGAACAATAAAGAAATATTTCTAAGGTATTTTGCTTGAAGGTTTTCACTTGTATTGCACAATAGTTTCTTAGTCAATTTCTTCTCTCTTCAGCCTATTTATACTCCAAGGTGAGGTGTTTTATTAGTTGAAAGATTCTATCCGTTGGAGGACAATTCTAGAAATTTCAGAACCTACTGTGGCTGAACATCGTAGGTAAGGTGGTTAGAATAGTACACTGCTTTTGTACTATTGAAAATGACATTGCCTTAGCCTAGTTGACTTCTGATCTCGGCGACGCTTCATGTTGGAACTTGTGAAGCAATTGATCAGAGTCAGAAGGAAGCTTGGATCCTCTGACCTTCAAAACTTTTGCTTCTGGACCGTTCACTCTGAACATCTGATCTTCAGAATTAGAAGCGTTTTGGTCTTGAGAGCCAGATTACTCTTGGACTTCAAAATCTTCAACTCTCAGCTTCTGGACCATTCGCTCAGAACTTCTGGTCTTCAAAAGTTCAACACTTGAATCTTCAGAGCCCACACCAGAGCTTTAATCTTCAGAACATCTGAAGCGTTTGCTAGCGTTCAGAAGAACGTAGTGATTGCAGAAACGTTTCATTGGTTACTCTTTGGTCTTTAATTTCTGATGAATATGTCTTTGAGTCAGAGTCAGAACCTGGTTGTCAAACACTTAAAGGACAAATGTTAAAGTTCCATAATTGTTCATACATAAATATAAACTTGTTATCATCAAAACATAGAGTTGTATAACCTGACCAAATCTTGGTCTTACACCATTGGTGTTTGGTATTTTTTTTTTCTTCCCTTGTTGTACTTTTCTGGTGGTCTAAAACAAGAACTTGTCATTAGACGCTAGAAGGTGTAAAAACCTGGTCAGACATTTTTTGTTTTTTATTTTTTTTTCTATTTTCACCTGTTTTCTTGCAGTTTCAAAACACTAGAAATGTGTTAAGACCCGACAGGAATTGACTAAATCTAAATATAAGTATTTTTAAATAAAAATATATGTTTCTCTCTTATATTACTATCATACCAAACAACTTATAAATCTACTCTCTTTTTTCACATCTTTCTCTTTACTCATTTTCTCTCTTCTCTAATCTCCTCTACAAAATATTTTAGCCACAAATAGCATTTTAGGAGATTTAAAACTCCTCAAGATTATGTTATGAAACCTTTGTAATTATTACGATCAATTTTGATGGTGCTTTCAAAGAGGGACACGCGGGTACTGGGATGGTGGCGAGAAACAGCGATGGGCTGGTTATGGTATTGGCGGCTACATTTCCTTTGGCAGACTCTTCGATGGTGTTGGCGGAGGCGGTTGCTCTCTGTTGAGCTATGGTTCTAGCTTCATAACTTGAGTTTCGTCTGGTTTCCTTTGACACGGATTGTTTCCAATTATTTCAGAGGTGTTGAAGAAGCCACCAGATGGTCGTTCTTATTTAGTTTATGCTGTTAGAGAGTGTCTTTCTTTATGTAATACTTTTGATGTTGTTTCTCTTGTTTTTGTTCGTCGTGATGGCAATACGATTGCTGATTTTTTTGCTACAAACACCTCCTCTTTCACCGGTTTAGTTTGGATCGAGGAGGTGTCTTCAAGCCGAACCTCTTGTAGTTGCAGACAATTGGACTTTCATTCTAGCTCCAGTTTAATCTTATGAAAGAAACTTTCAAAAATAAATAGTTCACAGATTGATCTTAGATTATCATTTGGTTAAAAAAAATTAGAGTAAACAAAACATAGAGATGAAGTTCACCTATATCAAATTTAAGAAACCAAACGAAAATTATATTTAAGATACTTTTGAAGGAATAATGGCATTCATGGGTGTTTGCATCCTAATGATGATATGTTTCCAGAGATTGTTGGCCAAGGTTCCATGGTTCAAGGTGCGTTTTCTGGGTCTGTTATATCTGCTGGTTCTGGGCTTGCCTGTTCTAGTGCAATTTCGCCTCTGGCTTCTGGTCTTTTGGCCATTGAGAATTCTCTCCCTGCCTTTGTCGGTCTTAGCCTTGCTATTTCTGCTTCTTCCTCGCCTCTGGTTGTTGATTATGTGGCCATTGAGGATGCATCTATAATTGTTGTGGCGAGTTCGACGAGTGCTTCGTCTATTGAAGAGTTTAAGGTTTATGTGGATGATGATTTGAAATTCTGTATGAAGGTAGGGTGTGTTTGCGAATTGGATGCGTTGGATTGGGGTCAATATGGGGATCATATTCTTCGTGCTATTATTTCTGACTTTGATTTGAGAATCAATGAATTGAGGGTCAAGCCGGCTTCGGAATTTCTTGCTAGATCAGAACATGTGATCTGTATTGCTAGTAAGCCCTTGGTTGAGGATGTGCGGGGTGAGCTTTCGGATGTACCTTCGCGGGATTGGGGTGCAGGTTGTGAGTCACGATGTTGAGGCTTCAGGGCTGCCACTACGTGTTGTGTTCTCTCCTTTTGATGTGTTGTCTAATGACGGGCTTGATAATGGTAATTCTTCGGGTGCTGAGGATGATATGGAGACTTCACCGCACCGTAAGAGAGGTCAGCCAAAAAAGATTATTGGTCGTGGTAGGAATAAGAAGGTCCTTGGTTTCACTAGACGGCTTTGGAAGAAGAAAGTGTTTGAGGATATAATTTCAGAGGACAAGCAGTCGCCGATGATATCGGATGCCACTCCTGCTCATGAGCAGGGGGTGCGCATATGGGTAGTGTTGAGGATGATATGGAGACTTCGCCGCGCCGTAAGAGAGGTCGCCCAAAAAAGATTATTGGTCGTGGTAGGAACAAGAAGGCCCTTGGTTTCACTAGACGACGTTGGAAGAACAAAGTGTTTGAGGATATAATTTCTGAGGACATGCAGTCGCCATTGATATCGGATGTCACTCCGCTTATGAGCAGAGGGGGGGTGCGCATGTGGGTAGTGTTGAGTCTGTGCACACGCGTGCGACTAAGGGCTGGAAGCTTGGTAAATCTTGCGGCTTGGTTTTCCCAGTCACTAATGAGGAGGCTATTGAGGCGGAGAGATACGGTGGTGGATAAGGCCTTTTTCTGTTGGTCGAGGTTTGGATTTGCTTTTGGGGTTTGCTTTCCTATTAATTTGGTTGTTTTGGTTGTTTTGGTTGTTGTTGGTTTTAGGCAGGTGCTTTGGTTTTTCGTTGCTGTTATTCATTTATGTTCGTTTCTTTCCGTGGTTTTGTTGTATCGCTCATTGTAGAGAGGGCTTGTTTCTCGACTTTGATTAATATATCATATATATCTTTTGCTCTCTCAAAAATAAAAAAAAGGGCATTCAAGAAAATTTATTTCAATCTTAATTTTGTTTTCAGTTTCTCAAATGATAGAATAATTGATATTTAACAATTTATTTTCAGTTTCAATTTTATTTCAATTGGTGCTAACGGTTTTTCTATGGCAATTAACATAATCTTTATTATGGTTAATTGGAACGGTCAATATATGGAATAGGGGCATCGACCATTTCTTGTCCTGGGAAAGGTGGAACCTTGTTATTCATAAGAGAATAAAGAAGTAGAATATGAGACACAAGAAAATGAGTGATGTTCCTTTTATTTTGTGAGTTATGAGTATTGTTGTAGAGACTCCAGTATGTCTAGGTTCTTAGTGCACAGTACCTTGCGTGCAGATGTGTTAACCTTCGGGAGCAAACCCGACACTGGACTACACCAGAGGTCTGCCAGAATTTTTCCTTTTAAGGCAATGGTTCGTCCACAGCGCAGCTATCTTCCTAATATTTCCAACAATTTTAATGAAAAAGATTATTTTACTCTTGCTGATGTTGATGACGTGCTGCTCAACAAATTAGGAAGGGGGAAATAAATTTCAGGAAAGATAAGGTTCACATTGTGCCATAATATTATGAATATGCTATGTGCCTTCACCTTCTTGCGCATGATTATCTAAAGTTGAAGCATCCATCTAATTTCTTATTTGAGGATTGGTCTCCCAAGAAAATGTTTACTTGCAAAACTTGTCTACTTGTCCTTTTGGAAATTTAATTTTACCTCCCCATATCGATTGAGTTGTAACTTATATGCAGGGAGTTGGATGGTAACTCATCCATTGTGACTACCAAGTGCTTCTGCACATTTGGCGGGTTTGGATTCATAGGATTCATAATTTTTTGAATCAATGACATTATGACATTATAAATGAGCACGACTTGGAAGACACTTTTTGAGTGTGTGCTGCTGTCATGGACAAGCTCAATCGAAAATATAATGGATTGGTATGTGTATATATTCTTACTCATTTGCTATATAATTTATGTGATGTGTCTTTCTAGACAAATGAGCTAAGACAATCTCAAAGAAACTAGATTAAAAAAGGGAGAGATGATGCTGGGTAGTCAGATAATGGCTGTAATGGGATAGGCGAATGGCTGCAAAACCAGGTTTCTTATGTTGCCTAGTTCTGATATTTATGTGGGTGAAAGCTAACTTAAAGTCTGTCTATATTCTTAACATAGTGGTGAAATTTAAGAAAGCATTTTTAGATATGCTTTCTCTCATGCTTGAAAATTATTGAATTGTGGGGGTATTTGACTAAAGTAGGAATACCAGATCTTAAGAGAAAGAGTATTGGTGCTAAAGCTTATTGCTTTGTTGGTTATGCTCGTGATGTTATTATCTATAAATTTTTGATCTTGAATGATAATATGATTATTGGATTGAGATGTCTTTAGTTTTATGAATGATTCAATTTATACTTGAGTTTGTGATTCACAAGAAGCAATTGGAGTTGGCAACGATGATGCTTGCAATAGAGAGAAAAGACATATACATGTCATACATGTTGCTAAGAAATTGATTAAGAATTGTTTGATTTTCTTTGAGTACGTAAGAAGATAAAAGAGTCTTATTGATCTTCCTGCTAAAGGATTGACCAAGAAAGTTGTCTTGGATACGTTGAGGAAGCCTTGAGAAAAAAGAAAGTACGGTGGATACCTAATTTGTTGGTCAAACTAAGCCATATGAGTACTCTTATGCATTATGTTCTTACACGGCACAATACCCTTCCGATCTAGGGTTCTTGGTCCTAGGGTTCAAGCCGCACAACACATTGAACGTATAGTAAGTGGAACTTGTTTTATTCATTGGAGACTTAGCCTTTTATAGTGGGGCTGAAGTCATGACCTAAACCTATTACATTTGGGTCTTGTTCTCAGTCTGCTGGGCCTTGAGGGTAACAACCTAGTAGTCATATTCTCAACATATGTCACTACTACAAAAAGGACTTTTCACATCGGTTGAAAAGTACTTTTCACATCGGTTTTGCAACCGATGTGGGTAAAGGTGATGTGGTATGTCCCCACCTTTTCACATCGGGTATACAACCGATGTGAAAAGTAATTTTCCACATCGGTCGCGTTAAATAACCGATGTGAAAAGTCATGTTTTCACAACGGTTGAGAGCAGATAACTGATGTGAAAAGTCATGTTTTCACAACGGTTTAGAGCAAATAACCGATGTGAAAAGTCATGTTTTCACATCAGTTGAGAGCAAATAACCGATGTAAATTCTCGTTTTTTTTTTACATATTTTACATCAGCTTATATTCTAACCGATGTGAGATCTCCTTTTTTTCTATTTTTTTACGCTTTTTTTTTATAGAAATTTGAGCTGAATTTTTTACATCACCAATCTTTTTTGAAAAGAGAAATTCATTGATAAGTGATAATTGATCATGCATTGCCAAATATATATAGATCAGCAAAGTGCTAAAGAAATGATGAAGAAATGAAGTGAATGGTACCAAACTAATATTAGAGTTTGATATCACTAAAGTTTTAATTAGAGTATTTCAGCTAAACAACGAGTAGCATAGCCAAAACAAAGACTAAGTGAATCAAAAACTAGACTAAAAATGTGCAGAGACAAATGCACAAAAGCACAAGAAATAAAAAGATGTAAAAACATCTACATCAGTAACAAGTGCAGCAAATTAAAGACATGAGTATCCCATTGTATAACAAGGTACCCACAAGAAGAATTGAAATTCCCTTCAGCTTGAAAACTAGTGGTGATATGGCAGTGGTATAGCAGAAACCAAATTTCACATTAGCAGCACCAATCATAGGATGTCCAAGCGCAGAAACAAGCATCAGCAGCATCAATCTGGAATATATCACTTGCAAAACAGTGGAAAAGTTTTAATCAACTAACACATCACATTAGCATATATCAACAATAGATTGTTAAAAATGTTACATGATTCACAGATTCTAGCTTTAATAAACTAACGCAGCACATCAGCATACTATTCTCTCCATCAATATCACAGATAGTTTAAAATAATACAAGAGTTATATTATTTAAATGAACCTTATTTACCCTTGGTAAACAAAGTCACAGAAAAGTGCAGAAACATGAACTAGTAGTAGTGTGAGGTAAAAATAGAGGGTACTTATGAAGACATATATGATAGAGGTGTAAATCTGAGACGAAGCGGCCTAAAAATTCATTGAAGAAACTCAAAATCAAAATGAATATTAGATAGTAGTACCTTTCCAGAACAACTCAGCTGCTACTGTTTTTTCAACTCAAGCTAAGTACCTTTCCACAACAGGTGCCAAGCTTCTGCAAAGTATCAAAAGAAAGGTAAGATAAAAACAAAAGCAAATGGAGTCATTACAAGGCCATTACAAAGCCAAAAGAAAAAGACTATCTAAACTAGAAAACAAAATATTCTCTTATCATCATTTGAAACACAGTTTAAGACCAGGTTATTTCGTCAACAATACAATCCCTTCATTTATAAAAAATTTATTGCTAAGCACCTACCAAGATACATTAATTTAGAAGTTTTATAAGGCATAAAAATGTACATTAGCATTGGAAGAGGCTATTCATCTTCACAATAATAAAATCAGGATACTAAAGACCAAACAATCATTGCCGTTGTTGACCATATGGGACTACTACATTTTATTTGTATATTTTGTAAGAGAATAAATTTGATAAATGACTACAAAATTGTGGATCCTCATCAAACCAAGCAGGGGGGATAATAAAGCTCATCAACTTACTTTGCCATATTTGCTAGAGAAGAAAACATCAGAGTCCATGCATTGAACACCAAAGAAGCATAATGAAAACATTTTTCATGATAGGAAATGGATTCATGAGCAATTCTTGAGATTGAACCACATTAGTATTGTCATGCAAACCAGTAAAGAGCTAAATTACATGTCCTTGCTTCTAATCATATCCCTTTGAGAAAGCTCTCCCCTTAGATCTTTATGAATCTCTGAACTCTGAAGCTACTTCCATGTGCACCATGCTTTGAGCTATCGAAGCTGTAACTGAGGTCATAAACCAAACGTGCAGCATTTCATCTTTCCCATGCATCATTGCTAGGATCAAAGCTTGAGGATTCCTACATGGATCCATCTATAAAATGAAACTTATTCTTAGAGTTTCATTCTCTTTTCAATGCTCTACCCTTAGGAATGATAACTTCTCTATCAATAGCCTACTAAGATGGAAATCGATTTCCAATATCCTCTGTTGCAGATGAGAGTCCCACATCGAAATCTATTCCCAATTCCTACTAGTTCCTACACAAGAAATTTTGAATTCCAGTAACAAATGGAAACCGATTTCCATCCTCTATTGCAGGTTGAAGGAAAAGGACTGTCGAAACCAGAAAACTAAATTAGAAGTTCATAAACTAAAACCCAAAACCCCAAAAACGATTTCCCTAAGCATGAGACCCAGTTCAAATCAGTACATAAAACCCAAAACCCAGTTCAAATCAGTTCAAATCAGTACACAAATCAGTTAAAAGTTCAGAAACTACCTTGATAGTGTCGAAGCAGGAGCGGCGGCGAGTCACAGAGCAGGAGCGGCGTCGAGAGCTTCCATTAACACCAGATCTAACCAGGAGCGGCGTCGAGAGGTGATGGCGAACGAACCAGAGCTGATGGCGAAAGGTGATGGCGAACGCACCAGCGCTGATGGCGAGAGGTGGTGGCGAACGCACCAGAGCGAGAGTTGATGGCGGCGTCGAGAGGTGATGGCGAGAGCTGATAGTGAGTTTGTGCGCGTTTGGGTTTCAGGGTTTGTGAAAAAATTAAAGAACGGAGGGGCATTTCCTAACGGTTTAATTATAACCGATGTCAAAAACAGAGAAATGAGGGACTTTTCCCAACGGTTTTAGAAAAACCGATGTGAAACATAAAGAAAAGAGTACCTTTCCCCAACGGTTATATTCGAACCGATGTGAAAAGTACTTTTCCCAACGGTTATATTCTAACCGATGTGAAAAATAAAGAAAAGATGGACTTTTCACATCGGCTATAATCTAACCGATGTGAAAAGTAAGTTATTAAAATTTCAAAAATGCCACCGCATATTACTTTCACATCGAATTTTATATCAATCGTTGTAAAAACTATTTACGAGTTACTTTTCACATCAGACATATTCCCAACTGATGTGAAAACTCTCATAAAAGTTCACTAAAATTTCAATATTGCCACTGTATTATCTTTCACATCAGGTATTATTTCCACCGTTGTGAAAACCCTGATGTGAAAAGTATAATTTTTAGTAGTGTGTATAGTTATAGTCTCGACACTCATACAGTTATGATCTCGACACACGTACAATTATGGTCTCGACACACATACAAGTATCTCAATCCGTCATGTCCCACACAGGGGTATACATTAGAGGTCCCGCCAAGACCACATAGGGCGGGTCCGGTCCACATGCCCGCAAGACGTCGAGTCCTTAATGCCTAAGGACAAAGCGCATTTTCTTCATGCTCTTTCTAGGGCGGGTTAGGTCCACATGCCCGCAAGACGTCGAGTCCTTGTGCAGAAGGATGAAGCGCGTCTTTAGCACTAGGTTCCGATCTACCAAGGTTGTCATCCCTTGAGTAGAGGTCGAAATAGGTGACTAGAAAAAATTTGCAACCATTCATGCCTGAAGAGGTCATCAGCCAAATGACGATATCATATGTGGGAGGAGTATCTGACCAGTCCACATTACATTCTCATCCCTATGACGCGAGGTAATGCTATTTTTGAAAGAGATGCATAACCATTTGTGGTGGTGTTAATGAGACGCACTTGATTTTTCTACGATAAAGTGCTTTTGAGATCCACTTGTTGTACTTTCAAATAAAATTATGAAATAAAGTTTATTCACAATTCACATGTGTGAAAGTGCTTTGTGAGACGCACTTAAAATGCTTATGAGACACATTCATTCACAGTTGACATGTGTGAAAGTGCTTTGTGAGATGCACTTAAATGCTTATGAGACGCATTCATTCAGAGTTGACATGTGTGAAAGTGCTTTGTGAGACGCACTTAAATGCTTATCAAACGCATTTAAAATTTATGTAAATAACTATGTGAGTGAGATGGTAAAAGCCTCTATGAAAGAGTTGGACAATCTTTCTAAAATGCTCACATGTATCCAAGTTCGGAAAATGACTTTAATATTCTATCGCGGAGTCTCTACATTTTAAAGTTATGGTGTGTATAGTGGGGGTTCTAATCAAGTCAAACTAGTTCAAGATTCGTTCACTCTTTTGATAAAAGTTGTTGCTTCATTTCACCACGTGTTAATTCAATTCTCTGGACATTGACACTTAAAAAAAATTAACTTTCTTTGCTCAGAAAAATGTCCTCTCTTATTAGCCATTAGTGGGGATTGAAAGAATAATGACATTGAAGAAAATTTATTCCAATCTTAATTTTGTTTTCGGTTTCTCAAACAATAGATTAATTGATATTTAACAATTTATTTTCAGTCAGTTTTATTTCAATTGGTGCTAACAGTTTTTCAATGGCAATTAACATGCTCTTTATCATGGATAATTGGAAGGGTCAATATATGGAATAGGGGCAGCGACCATTTCTTGTGCTGGGAAAGGTGGTACCTTGTTTTTTTTGCACATCGTAAAATGGAACCTTGTTATTCATAAGAGAATAATGAAGTAGAACATGAGACACAAGAAAATGAGTGATGTTCATTTTATTTTGTGAGTTCTGAGCATTGTTGTAGAGACTCCAGCATGTATAGGTTTTGAGTGAATTGCACCTTGCGTGCAACTGTGCTAACATTGAAGAGGAAACCCGACAATGGATTGGATCAGAAGTCTGCCTGAATTTTTACTTTCAAGGCAGTGGTTCGTCCACGGCGTAACTATCTTCATAATATTTCTAACAACTTTTTCTGTTGTCATATTCCTGATTCTAATATGTGTGAGTTTGAAAAAGAAATATTTAAGTATCTGGCAGCTATTGCAATCCAACTGTTAGTATTTTTTTTCTTCTTTTTTTTAAGCCAAAGCAATGCATTAAAAGAAAGTATAAGGGGTACTTTAACTCTTAGCACAAAAATGAGTCAATCTTTGCTGAGCACTTTCTCCATGCCTTTTTTGATCTCTTTGTGGTAGGTCTCTTTGCTATTTCCACTTTGTAATTTATAATTAATTTAGGGCTAATTCGTCTCTTGACAGCTCTCTTTGCTATTTGCATTTTGATAATTTATAATTAATTTAAGGCTAATTCTTAATGTGTGCAATGGACCACTAAACTTGCCACATTTTTTATACTTCACTGTAGACATAACCACTAGAGCCTAGAGGCACTTGTAAATATTTGACTTTATTAGACAAAAAGAAGCCATTGGACAATGACATACACCATATATGGTACGTCAAACGTCCCTATAGTATCTCATGATCATGATAACATGCCAACTGCCAGAGTTAACAATTGTTAATATGTATTAGATGCTAGCTTTTCCAGATACATAAAACAAATGAGTAAGACAATCTAACAGGTCATTAATCACCCTTGACCAGCAGAACCAGCTTTAATTTGAGCAAACGCCAGTAACCTGCAACCATATTCCACCATAAAGAGTTTACTCGAGATTATCATTTAAAATCTTAATTCTTATAAAAAAAATTAACTTTTTCGTTGACAAATTTTTTTAATAGACAAATGTTAGTTATTAATTGCTAGTAAATTAATTATTCTTTTACCATATTTGAACCCTAACCTTCACCATTTAACACTCTTCATTTCCCTTAGCTCACAAAGTGAGTAACTCATCCCCCATTTAGTTGACAATAGAACACTACCTCCTCCGTATATCTACTATATATTGTTGTTTGCATGGGATGGAAAGAGTCTTCCTTATGCTTTGTTTTATTTTAGTACTAACAGATAAGCACTTTGCTTAAAAAGAATCTTCATGAACTAATAATTAAAATTATAAATAATTAGCTGAAGATAAATAAAGTATTATCTAAAACAAATTTGGAGTATAATACATTGGATTCTTTGGCGCTTCAAGCTAGTTTATCGGGAGTTAAGAAACGAGTTTGGAGACGCCCCATCGTTTGTTTATGCATCATTATATTTAGATGTTGTTAGCTAGTTTTAGTTTTTAATTTACGTTTGGTCATGTAAAAAAAAATATTATTATCTAAAAAAAGATACATTAATTATTTGATTTTACATTTGGGGATTGAATTTCAAACTATTAATTATAGAACTCTAGAACCGTATCAAATTTTACTATTCCAAAAATTTCCGATGCTAAATAGAGAGGCATACATAACGTTTGATGGAAGATGTCTCCTACCAAATGTGATTTTAGAGCCTATTATCATCATGGGTAGTAGGAAGTCTAGGGATCGATTCTTGGCGGGTGCAATTTATCTTTCCGTTGTACAAAAATAAAAAACTAATTTACCAAATGGACAAATTGTAATCAAATGGGAATATTAAACACTTGTAGACAAGATAAAAGAAACGAGCTGTTGCTTAATTTGTCTAATTAATTTCTTTTGTTTCGCACAGATTATACTAATCAGGCATTTTGTTTGATAAGGCGTTGCGGACTTGCGGTGATTATAACCGCTGATAGCATAGGATCGATAAGCCAGCAGGAATATCCTCACATGTCAAGTGGACAATTGATCCAAATTAAAACGTGAGGGAATATGTACATATTCTACATCCATTTGTAAGAAGACAGGTTTATGTATTGACCTTCAAACTTCACCATCTAGAATACGAGCAAATTTTCAATACACTCCTAAATTCGAGACTCGCTACTCCTTCATACATCTCATATTATATTTGTTCTGGAAGTGTCTATTCGACCCCTCCAACGGATACTTATTATGGAAGTGTTCGTTTGACCCCCTCTAATAGATATGAATTGGAAACCCACTCTTGTTCGTTTGACCCTCCTCTAATAGATGCGAACTGGAAACTCACTCTCGTCCGACACATGCTAGGCAATGACAAGCCGGA
The DNA here is from genome assembly GCF_012489685.1 of Lotus japonicus. NCBI lineage: Eukaryota > Viridiplantae > Streptophyta > Magnoliopsida > Fabales > Fabaceae > Lotus > Lotus japonicus. Next base: position 49,056,498 of record NC_080043.1, on the reverse strand, counting down.
TAGTCGTTGCTCCCTTGGGATGTTTGCTTACCCACACCAAATCAAAACTTGACGATTGGGGACGAACTCATGAGGACGACGATTGACAATCCCCATGTAGCAATCAACCAACATCCCAAGCGGAGGCAACACTAAACCTAATCAACACCGGAGCTGTAAGACCCTGAAATAAATAACTACATTATTTATTTATATTCGTTATATTAATTAATTGGGTATTTATATTCTATTATTCTTTTGTTATTTTCTGACTCGAACCCTATTCTGAGTCATGAAAATTATTTATATCATAATTCAGTTCAGTTTATGATGGATGATACTGTAGTCAGCTTAAGTAATAGCACGAGCCATATTCGCACCCGACTAAGGTCGAGACTGTCCGAAAAAGGTTATATCCGCTCATAGAGCACTGTTTAAGAAAATTTAAGAATTGAAGGAAGAATAAGAACCTTACGGTATTTTTCCCACGACCAGTGTTTCGTTACGAAACTCTGGACTATACGCACGTTAGGTTTTGCTTCCCGGAAGTCCGTCGAAGCTAGACTTTAACTTCTCGGGGACTTTAATGAAGACCCTGAATGAAGAGTTTTTCTATTCGGAGTTTCTAACGAAGTTTCCATTCGCGAAACCTCATTCCTTTCAATGTTTGTGATATTTCTTCAGAAGAAAGTTTCTTCATCCGACGTCGATTGCAAAAAGTAGTTTTTCGGCGTAAATCGACTCACACCGTCTTTGAGACGTTTTCCTCAATTAAATGAACCTCATTTTGAATTTCGGCATTCTATGGCCGAATACTTACCTAAAATCAACAGACGAAAGTACCGAAACGACTGGACCCGCGAAATCTTTCTTTTTCTTCTTTTCCCCTCTGCTTTAAAAGGAGAGAAAATAGAAAATATCTCCATTTCCCCCCTAGGAGCAGCCCATGGCCGTGAGTGAGAGAGTAAGGGAGAATCCGGCGCCGATTCTTCGTCTCTTGCTTGATCGTCGCGATTTCAGTTGATGTGGATAGATACGGTGGCAAGGATCATAACCCTTGTATCCTTTTCTTCTTTCTAATGCTTTTCTCTATGTCTTTTCTGTGCTCAAAGTTTGGAGCTAAATGTCAAAATGTATTATAGCTTCGATTTTCTAATGCTTTTCTCTACTAACCCAACATGCTATAATCGCTGTCGGTATGTTCGGATTTTCTCTGAGTCGCCGTAGATATGAAAAACTGTCCAAAAACCCATTTCCTCTGTGAATTTACTTTTTGAATCAAAAAGTCTCGATCTTGCTTAGCGCCTGTAGGATTTTTTGTTAGTAAATGTCTTGTTTATCGTTATTCAAAATCTGTTTCAAAAAATATCAACTTTGAGTTTTCGGGCAATTTTATTGGACCAAAAAGACCATATTCTAGTTTTAGCTCCCGTAATTGTTCCGAGTGTTTCCCTACCCTAGATATCACCTAAGAATACCTAGGAATTTAATTAGATCGAAGAAAAAATCCGGGAAACCCTATTTTTGTTAGTGGCTGAGACTTGTGGGCATGGTACCGTGTCCAAAAATAAAATTTGGGTATGTATGGCCTGGCCTATAGCATAGCTCTTTCAGTTTTTGAAATTTTGGCTTTGGTTTCGTGTCATTCCGAGTTTTGTAGCTCAAGTTATGCGTGTTTTAGCGAACACAAATCTTGTTGTCCATTCGTGCCTAAATGTCAAACTCTGAAGCTTCGAAAACTTATTTTTGGGTTTTGATTAGTGTTATTAGTTTGTATTGTTTCTTAGTGACTAATCAATGATACTTTTCTTAAGGTTTGGAACGAGTTGAGCCGAGGAAAGAGGTTTTGGAGCGAGCGGTGAGGTTTCACGATGAAGGAGGATGCTTCAGGGAACTTGCTGAGTTCGGGGACTTGCTTTTGGATCAGACTGTTATGTTAAGCTTGGAAGGAGAAGTAAAAGGTAAGGGTAAATCGGTTTTAGAATCGTCTTTGAGTCTTGCATGTTTAATCGCACTGCTTGCGCTTGAGATGAAGATGTTTAATCGTCTTTTGGTATGCTTGCAATGTTGTATACTTGCTTATATTGAATGTTTTCTAAGGCTTCGGCCATTTTTTAACAATAGAGACGTGCGTCTCCGTTTTCTAGGGTTTCAACCATTGGTTGTTGTTGGTACTAGGACTATTGTTGTGTTGAAATAGAGAACTGAATTTGTATGCATTTGATGTGTTTTATACTTGTTGGAAATATGAATAATATGTGGTTTGAATTACCCAAGTGACGATGAGGAGGCGTGGTCCTATCATTGTCCCGTCTTGTGTGACGCTAAGTGGCGATCAGGAAGTGTGGTCCTATGATTGTCCCGTCTTGTGAGACGCTATAAGTGGTGATCAGGAGGTGTTGTCCTATGATTATCCCCGTCTTGTGAGAAGCTATAAGCGGCGATCATGAGGTGTGGTCCTATGATTGTCCCGTCTTGTGAGACGCTATAAGCGGCGATCAGGAGGTGTGGTCCTATGATTGTCTCTGAAGGTATGAAAAACACTAGAAATGGGGAGGGGGTTGAATAGGGTTTTACGTTTAAAAATTCTCCCTCTAAGATTTTAACAAATCTTCTCGGTTTCAAGAACACAAGTAAAAGAGATAAAGAGATGAGAAAAGCACACAAGTGTTTCCCTCATGCTAATCTAGTCCACCCGTTAAGGTGATTTCTTCCTTCGTATAATGAAGGTAATCCACTTATCAAAGATTGTTACAACTACACTAACACACCTTGCTCAGTGACTAACAAATCTAACAACTAGCAACACTAAGAAACACAAGTCTTAGTCTTCTCAAGAATCCCGACCTCACTGGTCTCTCAAGGAAATACAAACATATTTGTAGAAGTTTTGGGTTTACAACAAGTTGCTTCTAAACAAGCAAGAGTATACATGTTGGTCAATCTGAAAGTGCACAGATATCTCCGGGTTTTAAAATATCGAACCACAGGGATTGTGAGTGAGAATTGTTGATTTAAGTCTAAAGTTTGCAAGTTCTTAAAACAGTAAAATTCAGAAATTGGTTTTGGTTGTTGGTGACAAAAGTTTTGCAAAAGAGCAATGTTGGAAAATGTTGAAATTAACAATTGATGGAAAATTGCCTTGGGTTGTTGATCATCTAATCCACTTTAGTTTACCTATCCTATGCATGCGACATCTTGATTTTTCTCTTGTTGTTTTAGCCTATGTACTTACTAATTGATTCCTCACAAAAGTAATTCTCTCAAATTGAAAGTTAAGCCCAATTCCTTGTGTACTTAATCATTCATAAGAGGTTTTTAAGCATACATATCCAGGCCAACAAAACCCTACCCTCACTCTATGCCTAGAAGCAAGTATAGAAGGATCTATTTCAATTCATGTCCCTAAATCATAACAAACTTCTATTTGATTATAATCTAGCCTATAGCAAGGGTGCACCAAAGCTAAACATGCATAATGGAATTGAAATACAAGATTAAATCAAGAACTCATGCATAGAGATATGATTTAACAAACTAAAACTTCATAGAATCTCTTAACCCAAAGCAAAAAAGGGAACTAGCCACTCATGGCTAGTGAATTCATAAAGAAAATGGAAATAGAACCTGAGAAAAATACAAGTTGGAAGCCTTCCTACAGCCCCAAGGTTCTCCTCAGCTCTCAAACTTGATCTAAAATGAGTAAAATGACTAAGTGTTTTAAAAGAAATTGGCCTAAGCCTTATTTATAGCCACAAAATACGAGTCTAGGCGCTCAGGCGCCAATTCATAGCGCCTGAGCGCCAATTGCATGCCCAAAACATGCTCTCTAGAGCTAATTGGCGCCTAGGCACCAATTCCCAGCGCCTGGGCACCAATTCCAAAAACCCTCTGAAAATTGCACTAGCGCCTAGGCGCCAATTCCCAGCGCCTAGGCGCTCAAGCCTCGCTGGAATGAACTTTTCAGCTTCTTGTAACTCTTCTTCAGCCCTCTTTAAGTCCTCCTTCAATTCCATGCTTCTTGGCCTTCTATTACCTTCAGTTTCTGCTCTCCAAACCTAACCAACAAGTCAAGGAAGAATCTAGAAGCTCAAAGAGCTCATTAGCACAAGAGGTCCTTCATTTAACACAACAAAACCATGCAAGTCCTAAACTTACTTAAAATGCAAGAAAAGTCCCTATAAAACTACAAAATTATCAAAACAAAGTAAAGACTCAAGAAAAGATAAAAATACATGATAATGCATGAAACACTACATGAGACTCAACAAAAAGACTCAAAACAAACAAAGAAATGACCCTAAAAACACTACTAAAATAAGGTAATCACACCACTATACTCAACGGCAGCTCGCCCTCGAGCGTAAAAAACACTCGCTTGCCCTCAAGCGCAAGAAATGCTCCCAAACAAGTGCTCTCAACCAGGAATACTTCACAAACAAAACAGGGGGACAAAGTAATCACAGCTAGTTCCAAGAGAAAGACCCAACAATCTACTTCATGCAAGTTTTGAAAAGAGAAGAGTGTAGAGTCCATTCATGAGAAGCATATAGATCTAAAAATCCTAGGATGAGATGTCAATTTAGTGCACTGAGCACACAAACAAGTTCATAGGTCCTGAATGTCATTCACTCAATAGCAACAAAGATTAAACATGCAAATATTCAAGAGACTTTCAAAAGGGTTGAAACATTGGCTTGGTGAAAACACGATGGTGATTGGTCCCTAAGGGAATTCTAGGCTTTCAAGCTCATTGAGTGTGATCCTCTATTAATAACCCCGAAGCTTTTCACAATGAATTTTCTCTTTTTTCACATGTCTCTTGCACCCCCTTTTTCAAACTTTCTTTTTCTTTTTCAACTCCAACGTTTGGTTAGGAGTTCTTTTCTTTTTTTTTTTCATAACTTTTTATTTGGGGCAAGAGACTATTTCACAATTTTTTTCAGCTCCATTCAAATGAAACAAGGACTAACACTCCCAAAATTCCAACCAAACATCTGCCCCAATCAATTGGCTACAATAAAATCTCCTAAAAGGCTCAAGTAGGGCAACTAAGGACAATGTTCAATCAATAAATTCAGAATCTCAAGAAATCTTACAAGTCTCAAGAATAAAGCAAGAATCACTAAGCATGCTATGAGTGAAATCAACGCAGAACCAAGAATTGCAAGTGAGTCAGGATCCTCCAGAGATGTTTTATGGTGAAGGGTCAAAAATAGACCCTCAATGGACTCACACCAACTCCTTTCTCAAGAAACACTCGGAAGACCGAAGTCTCCTCCTCTCTTCCCCAAACATGCAATCACTCATCCCCAAAAACGACAACAAGTATTCACAAAAGCATTTTCAAAAACAGCACGAGTAGGGAAGCAAAACTATAACTAAAAGCATGTGAGTATAGGGAAGTAAAAGACCCAAGAAAGACAAAACTAACTAACGATGCATGATAAAAAGGAAAAAAAAATCTACAAATTGAGAAATATGCTAAAGATGCATGACCTAAACTAAGGGTAGGAATACCTCAACATAGTCACTCCATGGGGTCATGGTCACCCTTTCCATCACCATAATCCGGATGAACACCGACATCATGCATTAAGCTCAAATTTATCATCCCCTGCTCCAAGGTATTGAAATCCATGGGGCCATTGTACCTGGGGTCTAATGTGCTACCACCCTTCCAATGGAGGTCAAGATCCCTGTGTAGGCGATCTTGCCTCAAGAACATCCGCCCGAAAGCAGCCTCCATCCAAGCCGGTGAAGGGTCAGCACGTGGTGGAGTAACCACCTCATTCACCACCTCAACATTCTCTTCTTCTTCTTCTTCATCTTCTTCTTCCGCTGGCTCCTCAGGATCCTCTTCCTCTTCCTTCTCTTGAGGCATTCTTTCCATCCACTCTTGATAAAGCTGAGTGATCCTCTCCTTACTGAGTTGAGGTGCAACTGGCAACCTCTTCTCAATAACAAAGACTGGCCTCCTAGCCTTGTCCCTCACTGCATGAATTAGGGAACAAATCAAATGAGGAAAAACGGGACGATGCTTATCTTTACTCCCATTGTAGAGGGAATAAATCCTAGCAGCAATGATTGTAGCCACGTCCATAGGATGGCCACTCACAATGCAGTAGATGGCAACCATTGCAAACTCTCTAACTTCAGATTTGTTAGAGCTAGAAAAGAGGGAATCCTGCAAAAATTCAGCCCAAACTCTGGCCAGCGGTGTCATATCCTTCCTCCTCATAAAAATAATCTCATCATCAACTGCAACCCAATTCCGCCCGGGCCTAACAATTACTGCCTTCAAGTTTTCTAAGATCTCCGATGACTTCTCCTTTAAGAGCTCATGATAGGTGGCCTTCTCGGGGAAGCACTCCTTCTCTTGGTCCTACGTGAGGAGACCAAGATGCTCTCGGATGATTGAAGGATGGTACTCAATCACATCCCCCCTAAACCAAGATGAGTTCATCGGTGGCCTGGACCTATCCTCTTGATTGTCAGAGTAGGTGTTCACATAGGACTCCCTCACCATGACCTCACAAGCAAAGGGAATGGGGTTGACCCAATTTTTCCACCTCCTTTTCTCCATGGCTTCTTGCATGCCCAAGAGATCTCTCCTTCCCTCCCGATAAATAACTCCCCGCTCCTTCACACACTCCTTGTGTGCTAGGTGAGAGCGGTAAAACTCCTCCTTAATCAATGATAGGAAGCGAGAGCGATCAAAGCTCTGGGAGGTGGAGGAAGAAGCTGCAGCTCTTGTGTTGGTCCTTGCTCTTTTTGCAGGCATCTGCACAATTGTTAGCACATACACAAGCCACAAACGTTAGAAATGTTAGTTCAAAAATAAAAAGAAATGAAAGGAGAAACTTTGTACAAAAAATGAAAATAGAACTACCTAGGAGCACCCAACAAGCCTCATAGTGATTTTCGCAAAGAGAAATAGACAACCACAGAAGCAATTGCCAAAAATTGACTAAAAGAACTCATTGAGGCATTCTAACAAATACCTAGTAAGCAAAAACTAAACTACACTAAACCACAAAATCCTAACTACCAAACTCTCAGAAATTCACAACCCCTTTCTAATTAAGCACAAAATCAACCCATTATGAACAAATACAACCCAAACCCAACCTGCATTAGCACAAATCACTCACCCAAACCCCAAAAGAAGCATGCATTGCAAATCCCATGAACTATGATGAAGGAAAGTGAAAGATGAAACTTACCTTGACTTGAGAGTGAGTGGGTGCTAGTGGAATGAGCTTGATGCAATGCAAAACTTGGAAGCAAATGGGAAAGCCAAAGTGTGTGCAAGTGAGAAATTAGAAGTAGAAATGGGGTATGGAGAGTGTGGGGTGCGGTTTTTTTTTGAAGAAATGAGAGTTAAGAGTGGGAAAATGAAAAGTTGGGGTTTTAAAACCCAAAAAACTGGTTTGAAACGCACCAGGAGCGCTCGAGGGGAGCGCTCAGGCGCTCAAGTCAGTTCCAGAGGCAGTGCCTCTGTCACTAATTGGCGCCTAGGCGCTCTGCCCAGATTTTTCAAAAAAAAAATTTTCTTTTTTTTTTTTCAATTTAAACACCTAAAATGCTACACTAATAAAAGATAAAAAAGAGAAAATAAAAAGAATGAGTTGTCTCCCATTTAGCCCTAGGTTATAGTCCTATGTGGACTCTCCTTCCTATGTGTTAGGAAGGAAATTCATTTCCATTGATTAACTTACCACAAGTGCAAGGAAGAAACCTTGCACAAAATCTTTGAAGTAGATCCTCCCATGAGGCTATGTCCTTCTGCTCATCAAACCAAGCTCTAGCTTCCCTTGTCAAAGAATGAGGGAAAAGTTTAATCTTCACTTCATCACTTGAAACACCCTCAATCTTAGCAAGGGAGCTCGCTTGGGTAAACTTAACCATGTGAGCATGCAAGTTCTCGTACTTAGACCCCCCGTACTTGTTACCACTAACAAGCTTGATGAGAGCCGGATGGAACTCATCAACTTTTTCATTAGCTTTGGGGGTCTCTTCCGAAACCTTCGATTTGCTTCTAATCACATCACAAACAAAATCATTATCATGGTTAGTCTCAATCATAGGATTAAAAACAGAAAACCGTAACTTTTCCTTACCAACACGGAGAATGAGGTGACCCTTGTCAACATCAATCTTAGCTCTACCAGTAGCTAAGAAAGGTCGACCAAGAATGAGAGGAATCTTCTCATCCTCCTCCATATCAAGCACAACAAAATCCACGGGGAATACATATTTGTCTACCCTCACCATGACATCCTCCACAATCCCATATGGAGTCTTGATGGATTGATCCGCCATTTGCAAGGATAGCATGGTTGGGGTAACCTCTCCTAGGTTCAGCCTCTCAAACATGGTGAGCGGCATCAAGTTGATGCTTCGCTCCAAGATCACACAAAGCTTCCACATCCGCCATGCCTTCAAATTCCACTGGAATAGTGAAACTTCCGGGATCTCTTCTTTTCTTCGGCATTTTCCGCTGCAAAATGGCACTACATTCCTCCGTCATTAACACTGTCTCATCTACTCCCTTCAACCTTCTTCTCTTATGCAGAATATCCTTCATAAACTTAGCATATATAGGCATTTGTTCCAAAGCATCGGCAAAAGGAATACTAATGTGGAGCTTTTTGAAAACATCAACAAATTTTGAAAACATTTTATCTAAGCTCTTCTTAGCCAATGCTTTAGGAAACAGAACCTTGCTAGTTTCAGGAGTAAGGTCAATTATCTCTCTCGCCTTGATAGGCACAACTACTTCCCCCTCAACTATCTCCTCTTTCTTTTCTCCCTCTGTTTTTTTCTTCAATTCATTCATCACTCTCCCACTTCTAGTGGTCACAACAGAGACATTTTCTTGCTTAGGATTGGGGATAGTGTCGGAAGGAAACTTACCTTGAGGTCTCTCGGCTATTTGCTTGGCCAGCTGGCCAAATTGATTCTCAAGATTCTTGATAGCCGCCTCTTGGTTCTTGTAATTGTTCTCCGTTCGGTTGATGAAAGTTTCCACCAAATCCTTTATGCTTTTCTTGCTACCACCACCTTCAACTTCTCCTCGCTCTTGAGGTTGTCTTGAGCTTTGGCCTTGGAACCCTTGACTAGGAAATTGCCTTTGAAAGCCACTTCCTTGCCCATTATTCCCTTGCCTCCAAGAAAAATTAGGGTGGTTCCTCCATCCTGGATTATAAGTGTTTGAGAATGGGTCATTCCGAGCTTGACCCATGGCTTTCACTTCCTCCTCTTGTCTAGTCTCGGTACATTCTTCACTGTCATGTGGCCCTCCACAAGTCACACACTCCACTTTGGCAACTCGACCTCCAATCACCTTGGTCGTCTTCATTTGATTTTGAATTTCATTCATTTGGTTGGAGAGTTGCTTGTTGGAGGCCATTAGTTGATCATAAGCTTCAACCTCAAGGACTCCTCTTGGGGCTTGGCGCTCAATACTAGAGTTCATGGCTCTTATAGCCATTTTTTAATCAACTCGTACCCAACTTGTGGAAGTAGGGCATCGAACTCTCCATTTGAGGCCGCATCCAAGCCAAACCTCGAAGAATATTGGAGACCATCATAGAACTTTTCCACTTGTTCAGCTTGGGTGAGGTTGTGTTGAGGACACCTCCTCAAGAGCTTTTTGAACCTCTCCCAAGCTTCATAGAGATTTTCATCGGTGGATTGAGCAAACGTCATGATGTCATTCTTAAGCTTTCTCAAGAGGGCTCTTGGAACAAATCTTGTGGTGAATTTCTCGGCTAGATCTTCTCAAGATGTAATGCTACCTTGGGGCTGTGAATTCAACCACTCTTCAGCAGTGTCCCTCAAAGAGAAAGGAAACAAACTCAAGCGGATGGTGTCCGCTGAAACATTTTGAACCCTATAGGTGTTGCAATTGCGGATGAACCGCTCCATGTGTGCATGAGGATCTTCAAGAGAACCTCCACCATACTTATTTTGGCTCACCAAGTTGATGAATGTCGGCCTCAGCTCAAAGTTTCCCGTGCCATCGGGGGAAACTATGCTGCCCGGATAATCGTAGCTCATGGCAGCCGAGGTGAGGTCTCTAAGAGAACGATTGGCATTCTCTGCTTCTTGCTCTTGAAGTCTTTGAGCATTAGCCTCATTCACTCTTTCTTCAATGTGGGCTTGCAATTCTTCCTCCGTCATATGGACAGCCATGGCGGCTATCTCAGCAGCTCTTTGCTGAGCTCGACGACGACGGAGAGTACGCTCTGGCTCCGGATCAAACACCAATAGATCTGTGCCAAGTCTACCTTGCATAAACTGAAATCACAAAAACAGAGAAAATGTTAGTAACACCTATTCAATGCAATGCTTAGTAACACAAACAAACAAACTTTTCAACTTAAACCGAAAACCACAAACAATCCCCGGCAACGGCGCCAAAAACTTGTTGGTCAATCTGCAAGTGCACAGATATCTCCGGGTTTTAAAATATCGAACCACGGGGATTGTGAGTGAGAATTGTTGATTTAAGTCTAAAGTTTGCAAGTTCTTAAAACAGTAAAATTCAGAAATTGGTTTTGGTTGTTGGTGACAAAAGTTTTGCAAAAGAGCAATGTTGGAAAATGTTGAAATTAACAATTGATGGAAAATTGCCTTGGGTTGTTGATCATCTAATCCACTTTAGTTTACCTATCCTATGCATGCGACATCTTAATTTTTCTCTTGTTGCTTTAGCCTATGTACTTACTAATTGATTCCTCACAAAAGTAATTCTCTCAAATTGAAAGTTAAGCCCAATTCCTTGTGTACTTAATCATTCATAAGAGGTTTTTAAGCATACATATTCAGGCCAACAAAACCCTACCCTCACTCTATGCCTAGAAGCAAGTATAGAAGGATCTATTTCAATTCATGTCCCTAAATCATAACAAACTTCCATTTGATTATAATCTAGCCTATAGCAAGGGTGCACCAAAGCTAAACATGCATAATGAAATTGAAATACAAGATTAAATCAAGAACTCATGCATAGAGATAGGATTTAACAAACTAAAAATTCATAGAATCTCTTAACCCAACGCAAAAAAGGGAACTAGCCACTCATGGCTAGTGAATTCATAAAGAAAATGCAAATAGAACCTGAGAAAAATACAAGTTGGAAGTCTTCCTACAGCCCTAAGGTTCTCCTCAGCTCTTAAACTTGATCTAAAATGAGTAAAATGACTAAGTGTTTTGCATGCCCAAAACATGCACTCTGGAGCTAATTGGCGCCTGGGCGCCAATTCCAAAAACCCTCTAAAAATTGCACTAGCGCCTAGGCGCCAATTCCCAGTGCATAGGCGCTCAAGCCTCTCTGGAATGAACTTTTCAGCTTCTTGTAACTCCTCTTCAGCCCTCTTTAAGTCCTCCTTCAATTCCATGCTTCTTGGCCTTCTATTACCTTCAGTTTCTGCTCTCCAAACCTAACCAACAAGTCAAGGAAGAATTTAGAAGCTCAAAGAGCTCATTAGCACAAGAGGCCCTTCATTTAACACAACAAAACCATGCAACTCCTAAACTTACTTAAAATGCAAGAAAAGTCCCTATAAAACTACAAAATTACCAAAACAAAGTAAAGACTCAAGAAAAGATAAAAATGCATGATAATGCATGAAACACTACATGAGACTCAACAAAAAGACTCAAAACAAACAAAGAAATGACCCTAAAAACACTACTAAAATAGGGTCATCAATACACAATAAGAACAATGAATAAATATTGCTAAGGTATTCGCTGGTAGTTTTCACTTGTATTACACAATATTTCTTAGCCAATTTCTTCTCTATTCATCCTTTAAATACTCCAAGGTGAGAGGATGTATTCGTTGAAAGAATCTTATTGTTGGAGGGAAATTCGGAAAATTACAGAATCTGCTGTGGCTGAACCTCGTAGGTAAGGCGGAAAAATAGTACACTGCTTTTGTACTATTGATAATGACATTTTCCTTATCCTATTTGACTTCTGATCTTGGTGACGCTTCATGTTGGAACTTGTGAAGCAATTGATCAGAGTCAGAAGGAAGCTTGGATCCTCTGACCTTCATAACTTCTGCTTCTGGATCGTTCACTCTGAACATCTGGTCTTCAGAATTAGAAGAACTTCGGTCTTGAGAGCCAGCTTTCACTTGGACTTCTGAATCTTCAAGTCTTCAGCTTTTGGACCGTTCGCTCAGAACTTCTGGACTTCAGAACTTCAGCACTTGAATCTTCAGATCCCACATCAGAGCTTTAATCTTCAGAACATCTGAAGCATTTACTACTGTTCAGAAGAACGTAGTGATTGAAGAAGCGATACATTGGTTACTATTTGATCTTTAACTTCTAATGGATATGCCTTGAAATCAGAATCAGAACCTGTTTGTCAAACACTTAAAAAGACAAACGTTAGAATACCCTAATTGTTCATACAAAATACAAACTTGTTATCATCAAAACATAGAGTTGTACAAACTGACCAAATCTTGGTCTTAAAATCTCCCCCTTTTTGATGATGACAAAACCATGTATTTGATGAAGAATTCTTAAACAATAAACCGAATACACTCAGAATGTATAGTTTATTTAGTTCCTTCTGAATCCAAGTCTAGAGCTTGATTCTGAGCTAAGCTCCCCCTGAATCTAAGACTTAATGAAACCGTTAGAATAGTCTAGATTCTGAGCTAAATTGAGATAGTGATCAGAGTGATATCAATCAGAGCAATATAAATAGTTCGTCAAATGATATAAGCATTGTAAATGAATCAGAACTATACTAGATCAGAGTATATAATTACTTAAGTGGAATGTATTCCTTGTTGTTGCCTCATGAAAGATCTATAGTCTTAACGATTCATCACTTATAATCTCCAAAGAATTTTTTTTTAAACTTATCAAAAACATAGGTTGTACTCTCTTTTTGTCATAAGCAAAAAGAGTGTGAAAAACTAAGTTAGAAAAACAAGAAAGTACGAAGTACTCCCCCTGGTTAAGAGAAAAGGCTTAATTCCACTTTTGGTCCCTGAAGTAACACGATTGTGCGAAACTCATCCCCTTTGTTTAAAACGAGCAGTTATCGTCCCAAACGTTTACGCCGTGAGCGGTTTTAGTCCTTCCGTCAATTTTCCGTCAATTTACTAACAGAAGAAGCTGACATGGATTCACTTAATGACGTGGATGACCACTGGTTATTATTGCCATGTGTGTAATTAAAAAAAAAACCAAAACTAATTAATTCCCCCCCCCCCAATTCACGATCAGATTGGGGATAAATCCCCAAATCTGATGAACCCTAGTGTCTGTGTACCAATATACGCGAGTCTCCTGGCAAGATCGAAGAGAGAAGCAAGAAGTGGCCATCCACATCATTATGTGAAGCCATGTCAGCTTCTTCCGTTAGTAAATTGACGGAAAATGGACGGAGGGACTAAAACCGCTCACGGCGTAAACGTTTGGGACGATAACCGCTCGTTTTAAACAAAGGGGATGAGTTTCGCACAATCGTGTTACTTCAGGGACCAAAAGTAGAATTAAGACTAAATTAAAATATTGCTCCGAACATTTTCAAACAAGTAAATGCTTCAAACAACTTGACCTTGTGAAGATTCGCATAATATATAACATGTAATTGGTTATAGGAGAAAACCATTAGTTGTGGTTTCAATATTATATTCGTCTCATTTTATAAAAAAAATAATATCATATTCGTCTCAAAGGAACTAGTTATTATGAAATATTCATAGTAGAAACTCAAGGCAAGTGTGTATACATATAACTTATTTATTCAATTCAAAAGATGATGACTACTAGAAATAATAATATCAAATTATTTGATAAATAATTTAAATTTTTAGATAATTAATTATTTGACACAAATTTGCGTTACAGTTTGAAACCTAGATATAATATCCGTGCGTTGCATGGATTTATTTATACTCTTTTTTTAATATAGTATAAAAATTATTATAGTGCAACTAAATTACTAAATATTAAAAATAATTTTTTTATAAATATAATAAAAAATCGTGTTGAGACATAAAAATAATATTTTTGGTGTATTAAATTGTTCGTACTAAAGTTCTCTTTATGTATATGATTAATATCACTCAAAATTAGTAATTATTATTTAATAATTAGAATTTAATTAATTTTAAAGTTTTTTGTTTGTATCCTATTCTATTGATTTGAGTTCTCTGTTTTTGGGTTTATTATTGTGGTTTCAATTGCAGAGGAACTGATCTATCATATATTCGGTTGTAAACATTGATACTTGAAGGTGCGAAAAACACTAGAAAGGGGGGGGGGGGGTTTGAATAGAGTTTTTGAATAAAGGATATACTTTTTGAACTTTTTCCAAACTCAAAAATAAGAACTAGGTGCTAAGGGATAAGAAGTGAAGCACGCAAGTATTTTATCCTGGTTCACTTGAGATAAAAGCTCAAGCTAGTCCAGTCCACCCGTGAAGGTGATTTCTTCCTTCTTCTGATGAAGACAATTCACTAAAATCAATGAGTGTTACAACTGCACTTTGCTACCTGCTAAGTGACTAACAATACACTGATTTTCTCACTAGTATCCTCTTAAGAAGCTGATCTACCGATCCTCTTAAGACTAGCTTAACACTGAATCAACCTTGATTCAGTCCTCTCAAGATCCGACCAACCTTGGTCTCTTAAGGAACTTTACAAAGTAATTTAAAAGGTTTCGGGTTTACAAGAAATGCTTCTAAAAAGCTAATAGTAAACTCAGATGTTTAAGAACAGTGAAGAAATAATGCTAAGGGATTGGTTCGTATAAGTTGAATGATTTCAGCAAAGTTTCTTAGCTTCTTTCTTCTATCTTCAGCCTTTAAATACTCCAAGGCATATGATGTAGCCCTTGCTAGGGTTTTGTCCGTTGGAATGACAATCTTGTAAAATCAGACTGCTAGGCTGCACGAGGTAGGTGGCGGACAGACTGAGGCTTGTACGATTTTGTACTATGACAGCGACCTGTCCTTTCACCAACTGACTTGAGATCTAGAGTCCTTCAGATGAACGTTGGTGAAGCTTCTGATCATAGTCAGACGAAAGCTTGGATCCTCTGACCTTGCAACTTCTGCTTCTGAACAAGTTCCTCAGAACTTCTGAACGTCAAGGCTAGAATAGCTTTGGTCTTCAGATGCCAACTTCTTTCACGTCTTCAGAACTTGAGTCTTCTACTTCTGGACCGTTCCGCTGGAACTTCTGACTCCGGTTCTTCAGTACCTCTTGAGAGCTTCCATCTTCAGAACTTCTGAAGGATTTACCACTGTTCTTAACGAACATGATAATCTTTAGAGCTCTCTTTGGTTCTTCTTCTTCTAAATGAATAGGCTTGGGTCAGATTCAGAACCTGTTTGTCACAACTCAAAGAGACAAACGTTAGGGTACCACAATTGTTCATCATCACAAATCTTAATTGTAATCATCAAAATATAGAGATGCAACCACTGATCAAACCTTGATCTTACAATACTCAGTTAAGGGGAATATTGTCCCCAGATGTTATTCTTTTTTTTAAGAGTAATGTTACTCACACACCTCTCTTTTGAGGTGTGTGAGGTGGAATAATGAGAGAGATAGGAAGAAAAGAAAAAGTAAGGGAGAGAAAGTATGAGATGTGATAGATGGTAAGAGGAGAGAGATAGAAACAAAAAGATGTGGAAATGAAGTGTTTTAAAAATGAGGTGTGTATATATCATTACTCTTTTTTTAATCATAACTAATCCTTAAAAATGAATTTATTAATTTATTTATTCATTAATTCAAAAAATTCTTAAGTGAATTTGAAATATTTTAAATCAAGCAATAAGGTTTTAATATAAGTTATAATAACACATTTTTATACTTTTTTTTATCACCAATGAAATAATTTTAACTTTAAAAATTATAATAAGTTATCATTTTATTATCATAAAATATTATTTAGTAAATTTAAATTTAGTCAACTTTTATAATAATTATTTTTCTCTGTTAAATTTCCTCAACTTATTTTTACTTCTATATAATAGATCAAAAATTATATTTAAAGAATCTTTTTCAAATAATACACACATTCATATAGTAATAATAAATACCTTATAAATATTTTTATTTAATTTTCCACTTTTTTTTCGACAGTATATATTAAAAAATATTTTCTTATAAGTAAAAAATAGTAATAAGTTTTATTTCTTATTTTCTTAAACTTTCTCAACTTATGATTAATAACTAAAATTAAAATAAACAATTTTCAAAGAATATAAACAAATTATTATTAACAATCTATTATTATCATTAATATAAAGGTAGTAAATTTCAATTACTATTATTTTTTAAAAAAAATCACCTCAACTTTTAATGAATAATTAAAATTTAAATTATTTAAATATTTAATTTTAAATAGCAGAAGTTGAAAATTTCAAATTTTAACATTTACTTTTAAATATTAGAAATTGAAAAGTTTAAAAATTAAAAATTAATATAATGAATAATAATATTTTAGTTTTCAATTTTTGTATTTAATATATTTGATACAAAATAAATTTATTATTTCTTTGTGTTTAATGCTATTTTTTCAAGTTTCCTTTACATATGTATATAGATAGATATAGGTGTAACACCCCGATTTCGGTAGCGTCACTTTAGTAACCAAAAATAAACTTAAAGCGGAAAAACGTGAATATTTTTTTCGATAATGTGAACAAAGACTGAAAGAAATAAACTCAACAATAAAAGATAACAGAACTAATGTACAATAATAATTACAGCCCCCGCTGTAAGTAACAAACCACGTCACGAGTATCCTCCAGTGACGGGAAGTGGTAGAAAGTAGCGCCCGTAGGCAATATGTACATTCCAAAGAAAAGTCAAGTGTTCGCAACACCATCCCTCAACAATGAGAATAAGTTAGCCCAAACGGCCTAAAAGAAGACCCCCTAGTCCAACAAACTCTCTGTGATTTCCGTAGAGAAACCACACAAAAAGCTATCAGCAGGAAACTACCCTGTCCCCAAATAAAACATGACGGTCATAGCTAAGACTCTACTCTTACACTAATCCTGTCTCGAGTAAGTCGCTCGGTGGCCAGCGGGGTCGGCCACCCATGAACCGTAGATCCTCCTGATCAAGCATCTCCAACCTAGTCCCCCCCCGAAGGGTGAACCATCATGAACCAGTCCGCCATGGACATCTGACAAAAGGCGTAGTCCGCCAAAGCACACACAGAAGACGCGATGGTCAACTCCAAAGAATTATGTAAATAATAAATCCAATAGGTAAAGATAAGGAGTAGCCACTTAGGCTTATAAGTTAGAGATAGCATCCCAGGGTTGTACAGTTCACAATGAATATAAAAGACGATAATAACAATTAGCATGCATCAAATAGGTTTAACAAGTATCAATCACACTCAGCGACTAAGTTAGTATGAGTGTTGCATGAAATGCAATGCTGGTTGACAAGATGCATTCCGGAAGGATGGGCATCAACGAGTCAGCCCTAGCACCAGCCACGGTGGGACCATTTCTGCTCGCGTGTCTCTTATACCACACAAAGTGTAGTCAGATCAACAGTGAACCCGAAGGTCTGCCATTTCCGTCTGCTACTAAGAATCACCGCAGTGTTCTTATATGGAAATCCGGGTCTTATGACCATTTTGGAATCCACCGAGGTCCGGTATTTCGCCGTGTATTAACCTCAAAATGAGTGCATGAATGCAAAGTGATTAGCCAAACAACGTCTCCGACCTCACTCGACACGTCGCCACGTGTTCTAACTAACTTAATGTCTTTATAAAGAATACCCTAAGGTAAATGTCGATTCTGCGATAAAATACAATTAATCTTAAAAAGAGTGCAATCACTCATGATAACTCTTCGAGTCGTCGATGCTTTCACGAAGTCTCACGCTTCAGTGAAGTCTTATACAATCACGAAGTCTCACGCTTCAGTGAAGTTTTATGGTTTCACGAGGTCTCACGCCTCAGTGAATTTACACACTTGCACAAAGTCTCACGCTTCAGTGAAGTTTCATGCTGTTCACGAGGTCTCACGCCTCAGTGAAGATCCATGCTTTTCACGAGGTCTCACGCCTCAGTGAAGCTTCTCGGCTCATCCCTTGGATGGCTAAACAAACTGCTCCAAGAGCGAAGGAGTATCAACATACTCAGAACTTACAATTTCCCTAAAACTTGGATTCGATGACACTTCTCATTTTTCAAAACTAAAATTCAATCCTAAGCTTGCATCCGAGATTTTTATCATTATTTAAAGGTTTAGAGGTTGTTTAATGTCTTATGAGTTTTCCTTGTAAAAATAGTTTCCATTTAGTCTTATCGTATTTTCCTATGAGTTTCAAAGATCCCATAATCCCAAGTAATTCCCAGAGAATGTCTCGATCCACTAAAACATAACGAGGCCCGAACTCCGTTCGTCCCGTCAAACTTTCTCAAAATCTCATAAAAATTTGGCATGACCTGCCCGTTATCCTCACTCTCCAGTACCACAGATTTACGCGTAATAGCATAGTTAAATCAGCACAGTCCAACAATCATAGCTCATATATAAACACATCCTAGATTAACCACGTAGCACTTAGCATATAGAGCAGATATCACACATCCTAGATTAACCATTTAGCACATAGCATGTGATTCAAACTCAAAAATAGTCAATAGATGAATAATCATCATTGTCAGCCGAAGCCTCAAAAAACTTTTTCCCAATCAAACACAAACAAGTGCATAAACAGTAAATCAAGTCGAATGCGTCGAAACCTAAAGCATTAGCTAATAGTTCAGTGAGTATCCCTCACTTGTAGCTCCTCCAGAGTTCTCTTCACACGCTCCTTCACAATCAACTCCTTGTTCTTCGGGAAATACCTCAAAAGAACCTTTAGAGCAAAACCACAGAAATCAATCACAATGAGTCAGAAACTCAGCAAACAATAGATACTAGGGTTACACGAAGTAGCATATACTCCGAGGTACGATAATCTAACGAAATCAGACAAGTTTTCGAAAAAGAAATTTCCCCCCTCCCCTAGGGTAGCTCACGGCCACTATGCACAATTAGGTGGGCCGATTTTTCTTCGATCAAACTTGGTTCCTAGGTTATCATTAGCCGTAACTAAGACGAATCTAAGCTCAGAAAAATTATCGGATCGAAAACTGTCGCAGGGGTATTTTGGTCATCATTTTCAGCTCAGAATTTCAAAATTAAAATTTCGAAAAACAAATTTGATGGGGACGTCAACAACGACGTTTATGACGACTAATCCTACTAGCACTAAGCTAATTCGATAGTTTTCAGCTTAAAGGTTGCAACTTTGCTTAAAAATGGGTATTTCTCATAGAAATTGATTCCGGCGGCATTTCGGCGACATTCGGCAAAATGTAATCCGCTAGAAGTACTCTTGGGCACGTAGGGAAGATGTTTAGACACTAAAATCAAGCTATTTGGACAGTTTTACAAAAAGCTCCAAACTTTGAGCACATAAAGACATAGAAGAAGTTGACAGAAACGACGATCAGAAATGAGGGATAGTAACTATACCTCGTAATCTTCAAGTAACAACGAACTGTGAAGCAATCGGGCAAGAAACGGCGAAAAATCAATTCCTCCTCCTCTCCAATAAAGCTCGCGGGTTTGGGGAAAGAAAATGGGAAGTTTTTGAAAAAATTTTCATTTCTTGGCTATTTATAGGTTTTGGAAAATGCGGAAAAATGAAAATTTCGCGATTCCGATTTTTCCTGCGCGTTCCTCCGTGAATTCTAAGATAGGTTTTGGCGACAGAATTCCAAAACTCAAAAGAGGTTTCTTGGAATTAAGGTAAACGATTCAAAGTCGGTGTAAATCTATTTTACCCGAAAAACTACTTTTTGCAGTGAATGTCGGAAGAGAAAACTTCCTTCTGAAGAAAGATTGGAAACATCAAGAGAAAAGGGTGTACGCGTGTGGAATCTTCATTTGAAGCTCCGAATAGAAAAATTCTTCATCGTCCGTTGGTTTTAGGTTTCTTGAACTATCAGGGTTTTGGTTTCGGCAAACTTCCGAGTATTGGAATTTGACGTTCGTACATTCCAGGGTTTCGTATCGAAATGCTTGTTTATAGACGAATAAGATAAGTTCTAACATTTCTCTGAATATTTTTGGAATTAGTTTCCATCGTGTCTTAAAGTGTAAATTAGCTATTTACTAAGGTTCTTGACCTAGGTTTAAGCGAATATTAGTCGTGCTATAACTTTTATCGATTTTGATACAATCCTTAGACTTTTCCTGAACTTTCTCCTTCATAAAATTTATCTCATTTAATAAACTCTTGTTCAGGTTTCCCTTCACGATACATCAAACCTAATCGTGAATAGGAATTTTATTCACTTAACCTAAACTTAAAAACTTGGGTCTTACAATAGGTGTATATATATATATATATATATATACACACATATACATATATATGTATATATATATATATATATAGATTTTTTTTAAAGTATTATCTAAATTATTTATTAATAAATATTATTTTATCATTAATTTTAATTTTTAAAATTTATCAGATGCAAAGCTCAAGTCAATTTTAAGTTATTATTTATTAATTAATATTATTTTATTATTTTATGATTGTTGTTATTTAATATAAGCAGTTGAATAGTTTTTAATTATATAAGTTTTTTTAGTTTTTAATATAGTTAATATTTTTTTGTTAATTTTTAATGTATTTAATATGTAGGTATGAGAGCTTTATGGTTTAATGCATTTAATACATGCAAAAACTCAAGTCTCCTTTACATATATATATAGATAGATTGGACAATGGGACCGAGATGATATTGATGGCTAACCATCTAGATGCCCTGCATTGTAACACCCCGATTTCGGTGGCGTCACTTTAGTAACCAAAAGTAAACTTAATGCGAAAAAACGTGAAATATTTTTTTTTTGATAATAACTAAGACAAGACTGAATTAAATAAAACCCAACAGTAACGATAAACAGAACTAATATACAATATATATAACAGCCTCCGCTGTAAGTAGCTAGCCACGTCACGAGTAAACCTCCAGTGACGGGTAATAAGAAAAGTAGCGCCCGTAGGCAAAATGTACAAACCAAATCTAAAGGTAAGTGTCCGCAACACTATCCCTCAAAACTGAGAATAAGCTGGCCCATCGGCCTGAAACAAGACCTCCTAAGTCCAACCAACTCTCTGTGATTCCCGTAAAGAAACCACACAAAAAGCTATAGGCGGATCTACCCTGTCCCCTAAGTACAAATGAAGTAAGACTGTCAGAGCTAAAACTCTACTCCTACACTAATCCTAACTCGAGGAGCTCATACCAACACTCAAAACTATGTGCTAGCATGATCGTCGTCTGAATCAGAATCCAGAACGACCAAGTCTACTAACCCTATCCGTCCTCCCCTCGCAACCGCAGTGCGCTCCGATGCTGGACTCACGGATTAGGGCCCGAACCCTGATCATCAATGATCGCAACAGAGGGTGCACTAGACCCTGCCGAAGGCACTCCCACTGGAATCTCCTCTGAGGGATCCTCCTCCTCTGAAGATGACGGTGGCGGCGGTGCTCCTCCGAATCCTGGTCCGCAGTGAACGCCCGGTGGCAAGTTGAAGCTGATAGAGCATCGCCTCAACACTCCTGACCTCAAGAGTCCTCCACTGTCCACGTGATCCTCCATGATACGCCCCGAATACGTCGCTCGGTGGCGCGCGGGGTCAACCACCCACGACCCGGGGTCGTCCTGATCGATCATCTCATACCTAATCCCCCCCGAAGGGTGGACCATGGTGTATCAGTCCGCAATATTCATCTGACAAAAGGCGTTGTCCGCCAAAACACACACAGAAGACGCGAGGGTCAACTCTAAAGAACTATGTAGATAATAAACCCAATAGGTACAAATAATAGATAGCCACTTAGGCTTATAACTAGAGATATCATTCCTAGGGTTGCATGTTCCACAAAATCATAACGACAATAATAACAATTAGCATGTTCCAAGTAAGTTTATCAAATAGCAACCACACTCATCAACTAAGTCAGTATGCATGTTGCGTGATATGTATGCAGGTTAACCCAGTCAACCAATATGCAATCCGGAATGGATGGGCATCATCGAATCAGCCCTTCACCAGCCACGGTGGTGCCATTTCGGCCCGTGATGCCTCTTACTCCAACAGGGGTAGTCAGATCAGCAGTAAACCCGTAGGTCTGCCATTTCGGTCTGCTACAAGAGACGTCTACAAACGCTCTTTCACGGCATTCCGGGTCTTATGACCATTTTGGAAACTGACGAGGTCCAGAGTACGTCCTGTGTTAATACCTCATTAATGTTGCATGTATGTAAAATGATTAGTCAAACAACGTCTCCGACCTCACTCGACACGTCGCCACGTGTTCTAGGGAAGTTAAAGTCTCTAAAAGCTTACCCTAAGGTAAAGTCGATTCTGCGACCAAAAGACACACTTCATAACGACACATAGCTGCTCCAACAGCACCACAACACACGCTGCTCCAACAGCACAATAACACACGCTGCTCCAACAGCACAACAATAAACGCTGCTCCAACAGCACAACATCAAACGCTGCTCCAACAGCACAACGACAACATACTCAACACTTGGATCCGACGACACTCCTCGTTTTCCAAAATTAAGGTTTCACTTCCAATGCCTTCCTTCGAGGTTGTTATCATTACTTAAAGATTTAGAGGTTATTTAAGGTCTTATGAGTTTTCTTTATAAAATAGATTCCATTTTGTCTTATCGCAAGTCTTATACATTTGCAGGATCTCCCAATCCCAAGTCGCTTCCAGAGGATGTCTCGATCCACTAAACAAAATCAAGGCCCGAACCTCGTTCGTCCTATCAAACTTTCTCAAAACTCTCAAAATAAAATCGGCATGACCTGCCCGCTATTCTCACCATTCAGAATCTCAGATTTCCAGTGTAAAGCATATTTAAATCATCACAATCAACAACATGTCATATATCAAGAAATCTCAACATTAACACTTAGCACTTAGCATATAAAGCATGCACCACACATCCTAGATTACCCACATAGCACATAGCATGTAAGTCAATCTTCAAAAACATTCAGTAGATGAATCATCTACATTGTCAGCCGAAGCCTCAGAAAACATTTTCAATCACACACAATCTCAGTGCATAAACAGTAAACAATGTCGAAACATCGACCCTAAGCATTAACTAGAGATTCAGTGAGAAGCCCTCACCTGAAAGTTCTCCAGAATGATCAACTAGTGCTTCCTCGCACTCAAAGTGTTGGTCCTCGGAGAAATCCTCAAAAGCACCTTTACAATGAAATCACAGAATGCTATAAGAATCTATCGGAAACTAAGCTATCGATACTTACTAAGGTTACTCGAAGTAATCTATACTCTAAGGTACGATAATCTAGCGCGAAAAGACAAGTTTTCGGAAAAGGAAATTTCTTCCTCCCCCTCTAATAGGGCTCGGCCACTTTGGCTAATTATGGGGCTCGATTTTTCTTCGATCAAACTTGGTTCCTATGCTTTCATAAGCCGTAACTAAGGGTATTCTGAACTCGGAAAAATTATCGGATCAAAAACTGTCGCAGGGGTATTTTGGTCATGATTTTTAACTTAGGATTTTCAAAACTGAAATCCCAAAAATAAAATTTTGCAGGGACGTCACCAACGACGTTTATGACAACTAATCCTACTAGCACTAAGCTAAGGCGATAGTTTTCAGCCTAAAGGTTGGAACTTTACTCAAAAACTACATAAATGGGTATTTTAGGCTAGAATTGATTCCGGCGGAATTCCGGCGACATAACGGAAAATCTAATCCGGCAGAAGTGATCTTGGGCACATATAGAAGAGGTTTAGAATCAGAAATGAAAGATTCAGGATAGTTTTGCAAAAACCCATAAACTATCCACTCAGAAAACTCTACAGAAAAGCTATGGAAAAAGCGATCGGAGGTAAGGATTAGCGACTATACCTCGAAACCTTGAAGCAGCAACTGATTGATCGACGATCAAGCAAGGTTTGAAGAAAAGCTCTTCTTCCTCTTCCTTCTATGGAGCTCGCGGCCTTGGAGAGAAAATGGAGGAGTTCTTGTAATTTTTCTCACCTTTCTTGCTATATATAGAAAATGGTAATTCGCGGGAAAATGAAAGTTTCGCGAATCAGATTTTTCCGGCATCATTCTCCATGAATTCTAAGATAGGTTTTGGCAAAGGAATTCCTAAGCTAAGAAGATGTCTCCTTGTATTTTTGGCAACTAATGCAAAGTCGGTGTAAAACTATTTTACCCGATAAGTTGCTTTTTGCATCGAATGTCGGAATAGAAAACTTCCTTCTGAAGAAAGATTGAAATCATCAAGAGAAATGGGTGTACGCGTGTAGAATATTCATTTGAAGCTCTGAATAGATAAAGTCTTCATTGTCGAGAAATTCTAGGGTTTTGAAATACCAGGGTTTCGGTTTCGGCAAACTTCCGATGATTGGAATCGGACGTTCGTAGATCCTAGAGTTTCGCCTCGAAACGATTTTGATATATGGAAAAAGAGAAGTTCTAACATTTCTCTGAAGATTTTTGGAATTAACTGCCATCGTGCCCAAAAGTGAAAACTAGCTATATTCTAGGGTTTCTGACCTAGGTTTAAGCGTATAACGATCGTGCTATAACTCTTATCGACTTCGATACGATCCTTTGACTTTTCCTGAACTTTCTCCTTCATAAATTTATTTCATTTGGTAAACTCTTGTTCAGGTTTCCTTTCATGATACATCAAGCCTAATCGTAAATGGAAATCTCTTCCACTGATCCTAAGCTTAAAATCTTGGGTCTTACATGCATGAAAGTTGGAATGTTGAAGCTTCTCTCCTCTCTTG
Organism: Lotus japonicus; assembly: GCF_012489685.1. Taxonomy (NCBI): domain Eukaryota; kingdom Viridiplantae; phylum Streptophyta; class Magnoliopsida; order Fabales; family Fabaceae; genus Lotus; species Lotus japonicus. The sequence continues at coordinate 49,031,606 of NC_080043.1, read as the reverse complement.
AGATCATGGCCGATTATCAACAATGTTTTTTTTTATTTTTTACAAGAAACAAGATTTCCACTAAATCAAGCAGGCATAGACACCAAAGCATTAGAACGAACAAAAGCATCAAGACTAGGCGGTTCCTTCTCTATCCAAACAAAAAAAAGAGGAGACCCCCTGGACTAGAATGTCAGTGGCAGAATTGCCGGATCTACGAACAAATAAAATATCAATGTTTGTAAACGATAAAACTAAAAGACAATAGTCTGCAATAATCAAATCAAGGAAGGAAGAGCCTCTACTGCGATGTCTCTATTGTTCCTTTGGTCTTGATTGTCTATATATATTTTAGCTAAGGGTTGTTTCTGTCTCAAGATGTGGGACAAGATTTTTCAGCATCTGAGTACAAGATTTGTCTCTGCATAGCTGTTGTGTGTTCCACGTGATTTTCTACAAGCTTTGGATTGTGTTTACGTGATCAACAAGTTAGGATTGTTGAAAGAGCTTCTGCATGTTATTGTGGAAGTTTATATCTTTTGTTCAAATATTTATTGAAAAGGTTTACTTCCTTTTTTGTGTTATGGACTCTGAGGTTGTTCAAGCCCATTGAAGACAAGGCCTGATGAGCGACTACAAGAAGACCTAAACCTAGCTGCTACACGGCGTGCTTTTGATTGGTGTGTTCATGGTTTTTGTTTGTGAGTTCATATTGCTCTTTGTAACTCTCTTAACCGTTTTCACTTGTTAACTTTTGGCTGAGAGTTTGAGTGTGTTTGATCGTGTGATCTGTCTTTGCTCTTGTTGTAAGGGACCAATCACTGTGGCAGTGATTGTAAGAGAAAGTGAGAGGGGCTCTCATACTTAGGGGGAGGAATAAGTACAAATCATTGAGTTGTATTAGGTGACGAGGGAATTAAGCAAGGTTTACTTCTGTAAAACCATTGTACCAATACACTAATAGTGGATTTGCTTTCTCGGGTGAAAACCCTCCAGAAGTAGGTGATATTGCACCGAACTGGGTTACCATCACTTTGTGTTAATCTTTACAGTTTTTGTTGTTGTTGTTATTACTGAACTGAACTTTATGTGTCCCATATGTTGTACGCAATGTCGTAGACATTGAGTAGAACATCTGTCCTACAGTTTCCAGAATTTCAGTCTCAACCACTAATAAAGCTGCAACGAATCTGTCTCAAAACAAACAAAGAAAAACCCTGATCAAGAGCAAGTCTCATCACCCACCTCAAGCAAAGAGCCTCCGCTAAACATGTAGATTGCATCAACACCAAAGCTAAGGTTGCTGCTGCTAAAAGCTCTCCCTCCTCATCTCTTGCCAACATACCAATCCCCGCCATGGCACGCCGTAGGGAAGCATTCAAATTGAATTTTACCCATCCCACCAACGGTCTCTGCAAGCCACTGAATTTGTCCCTGGAGAGCGCTGCACAACCACTGGTTGTGGCAATGCTTCAAGGGACACCACTCGAGCAAAGACGTGGCCTAGAGACAGCTCCTGGTTCGCGAACAGAAGTGCGTTCCTGGCCTCCCAAAAAACATACACCACGGTGATAAATTTTCCCACCACCGCCTCACTCACACCATTCAAAAGACGCGCCACAACCTCATGAAAAGGAGCATTTTCAGTCACCCACAAGCCCATGACAGCAAACCAGATTCGCGAAATAACTGGGCATGACAGCAACACATGTGCCTCAGATTCTTCCTCCACCCCGCACCAAGGACAAGCCGGATCAATGTCCATTCCCCTTCGTCGGAGCGCTGCACGAACCAGAAGGTAGCCAGAGCATGCTCTCCACATAACCTCCTTGCAGCGAGGTAGTTGGGTGGACTTCCATATTTTCGACCACCAAGAAGATGGCAACACTAATGCTGAAGATAACAAGGCCATCTCTTGGTTGTGCACCATACGAATGAAATGAAATCATATCCAGCTTTAGAAGTGTACCACCCGTCGGATGTTCCAGGCTAGAAAAGTCGATCACTGCAGCTCTCAATAGGCAATGGCACAACAAGAATTAACGCTCCAGAAGCTGGGTTAAAGACCATTTGTTTCTGCTGTGAAATTGTAGGTTGTGAGACTACTGTTGACTCTCATAGCAGAAAATCAACATAGATTGACTCCTCCACTGTTATGAAACTGTGGGTTGAGACGACGGGTGGAAAGTGCAAGGGGCGTTTATATGCTGCATGTGACCTGTCGCTTGTTTCGGACCTGTTGTCCTTTCCCTAACACAGATAGCCATCAAAACTTTCTCATTACCTCTCATGATTCATAAACAAACCCAGAGTATCAGGAGATGATTCGCAAAACTAACAATGTTAGAGGAGAATGTTGCACTTCGACAGTAGCTAAAGTAGCAGGAGACCTAAATCCTGGAAGCAAAGGTTGCACATTTGAACGAAATAATGGTTCTCATGCTGCATATGTTGCTTTTGGAACTACTAACGACAACGATGATTCATAGTTAGATGAGAAGTATGAGTAGGTAATCATAACTAGTGCAAAAAAATCGTCATTGCCGACGATCTAAGTCATCAGTAGTTTATTGAGTAAAGTTATTGATATGTGACCTACGATTTTAGCCATGGGAAGCATACTGACGACTTTATGAAGTATAGTTTTTTTTTTTTGAAAGGAAAATGTTAGGTTTTAGTAATGTCAGTAAATTAGTCCCTCATCGGGGTTTGAATCATGAACCCTTCATCCTACATTCCCTCAACCCTTATGTCTCATAACTCTTACCACTTGAGCTAATCTTCGGAGAATTATGAAGTATAGTTAACTTTAAAGTTTCCGCATGAGGTTATTGAGGTAGTGTTAATTCCATTGGGTGGCAAAGCTCGGAGTAGGAACAACATAGTCTGGCCAATTGGGTATGGTTATGAATTTTGGTAGAACTTGTGTTGTGACTTTATTCCTCTTCTATTTCTCTTGTACCTTTATCTTTGTATTATGTTGAAATATCTCTTGTACTTCGATTCAATAAATAATAGTTTATATAAAAAATTAAAATTTAAAATCCTAAATTTAACTTCAAAACTAATTATGGAGAAATTTCGAAACATGCATGATGCATGTATTGCACACTCCTACCAACTCATACCATGGATATCCCGAATTATTCTCTTGTCAATTAAGATCCACGGAAATAGAGGAAGAGCGGAAAGCGAAAAGGGTCAAGAAAGGAGCACATGATTGTGTACAGTGCATGTGTACATGAGCTGTAATGCTCCTCCGTACGTTTCACATGCAACAAAATTAGTACAAATTTAAATCAATTGTCTGCGGGATATATTGACTGATGAAATTAAGGTTGATTGTCCTCTCTGAACATTGATTTATCATTTATTAACTTTCTTGCTTCTTGTTTTTTCTGTCTCCCTCGGTGTTTCATCCCAACACGACTCTCTCTTCTAGTCTTCTCTCTGCCCATTCCCTTCTCCTTAGTTTTATATAGCTTCTTACAATTATTAATCAAATCGTATAATAAAAAACTATAACTCAGGGAAACTCAGATCTGCAGATTTCGTTGATGTTAATGTACAGATCAATACCCCGCTGAAATGTTCTAATAAATCAACTATACAACAATATTTAGATGTATTAATTTTAAAAATGTAAAATTTTACTTGATTTTTACTGAACATTACTTTTATCGTTTTAAAAAACGCATGATATTTTTGTCTTAGATTTCTCCACAATCAGTAATTAAGAAGTTTAACCATCTACGTACCCCATATTTTAGAACTTTGTTAGTGTGTTGGTCTTAAAATTTGATACATTTTATGTGTATAGGTTATTGAAATTAAATTATTGTGTCGTTTTCTGAAATCAAATTTGAAAGGTGTGCTGATTGAAATGTTAGTTGGCTTATCTTATCTACCGCACCAATGTTGTCTTTTTTGTCCCCATTCTCTGTGGAATCTTTCTCATCACATGTTCAGCTCAAGCATCCAAGAATATATATTGTTATAAGAAAAAAAATTATAAAATAAACGATTACTCTGAAATAAAATTAAGGAAAGATAAAACGACCAGAGAATGCCATGAATTTATTCAATGAAGTAAAATGGATATAAGAAACATTTTCATTTTTTAGTTGAATAAAAATAAAAAGAAAGAAAATATAATTAATTCATGAGACGTTTATTATGGACCACTTTTTAGTGGTGCAAGGTTGCACCACCCACTTTTGACATGCTATTGCAGGTTTTCCTGGTTTAAAAAAAATACATATTTATTAATAAAAAAATGAATTTGTGATAATTTTAATTAGATATCATTCAGATTTCCAGAAATGCATCCCCAATTTATCTTCATCTTCATCATTCATCTACCCCCAACTACCCCCAGATCTATCCCATAAAATCAGCCCATCCCCACTGCCAAAATCCCAGACAACGAACCCCCACCCCCATCCCCAGAACCTAATCGCAACCCAACCCCATCGTCACCACCAACCACCAAAATTCCAAAAACCAACCCCCACCCCCCAAAAACTCACCCCACCGATCGAAAACTCACGACAATCCAGAGAAGAAGAAGAAGAAGAAGCATGTAGAAAAAAAAGGAATTGGCGGGTTTTGAAACCCTAGATTGAACTAGATTCTATTGGGTGGGGTCACCTCGGACGCCATGGCTCCTCTGATTTCGCTACCACCGGTGAGGCCGGACCGAGCACCACCACGGATCCACGGCGATTCTCGCTGGCAGCTCAATGGAGGTGATGCGCGCCGCCGAGAAGGACGACTAGTACGCATCGTTCGTTACCGAAGCCTGTCGCGATGCCTTACGCAACCTCTTCGGTTTCCCCTATTTCCCATCTCAACAAACCCTTTACTCTCTTTTCGATTAAGTGTAACTCTCCACTGATTCATCATGCTGCATGTACCAGAGTTGCGGTGGCTTACCAAAACGAGGTCATGACCATTCCCTTGTAATCTTCATGTGTTGTTTTTTGTTTATTCTTGGTTGTGTTGTGTTGTGTGTCCCTAAGTTCGACCCCAACATCACCCAGAAACCCATCACACCCCATCCCACCCTCACTCCCAACCCCACCTAGATAATGAGCCAAAAAACCCCCACCCAGAACCAAAGAGAAGACGAAGGAGCAAAAATCAGAGGTGCGAGAAGGAAGAAAGTGGCACAGAGGAGAGAACTTCTATATTATGTATCATCATCTTAAACAAAAAACAAAAAAAATTCAGACTTTGAAGTAGAAATGGGTTTTATTTGAAGGTAGAGGTAGAGTATGACAACTAAACAACAAACAAGTGGAGAGAAAATGCCACGCATGCTTGAAAGAAAGAGAAGCATGAGAAACCCATTTATTAACAACCACCACCAGGAGATATGGTTAAATAATTTCAGCTACCCGAAAGATCGACCTTTTCTGGGTCGCAGAGAACGCTAGCACGGTGGTTGGAGACGCGATTCAGGAAAGGGGAGGTGGTGTGGTGGTGGTCGTTGTTCTTCGAGTGAACCACGTCTGGGTTAGACGCATTCATCTGTGTTTTCTTCGTTCTCTTTTGTGGAAGGTAGAGGCAGAGAGAAGGGTGAAGGGAGGAGAAGGGGGAGGTAGATAAAGAAGGTAGAAATTAGACATATATTATTTGGATATTAGTTTTAATAAACCAGGTTTAGATAATTAATTATAGATTAAAAAAATATTTTTTTTTAAAAAAACCCTGCTATTGTAGGTCAAAAGGAGGTGGTGTAACCTTGCACCATTTCTTGCTAGTTTAGGTTAAATTTTTCCATTACTTCATATTATCTTTAAAACTATAATTAAAACATACAATTTATTATTTCTTAGTTATTATTTTCTCAGGACGTATAAATTAATCATGCATATATTGTAAGACCAAGATTTGGTCAGGTGGTACAACTCTATGTTTTGATGATAACAAGTTTATTATTATGTATGAACAATTATGGTACTCTAATGTTTGTCTTTTAAGTTGTGGCAAACAGACTCTGACTCTGATTTAAAGACTCAACATTTATCAGAAGTTGAAGACACAAGAGTAGCCAATGTTACGCTTCGGCATTCACTACGTTCTTCTGAACGATAGCAAACGCTTCAGATGTTCTGAAGATTAAAGCTCTAATGTGGACCCTGAAAGATTCAAGCTCTGAAATTCTGAAGACCAGATGTTCTGAGGAACGGTCCAGAAGCTGAAGACTTGGAAGCTCTGAAGTTCAAGAGTAAGCTGGCTCTCAAGACCAGAAGCACTTCATGCTCTGAAGACCAGATGTTCTGATGAACGATCCAGAAGCAGAAGTTCTGAAGGTCTGTGGATCCAAGCTTCCTTCTGACTCTGATCACACAGCTTCACAAGTTCCAACATGAAGCGTCGCCCAAGATCAAGAGTCAACTAGGCTAAGGCAATGTCATTGTCATTCGTACAAAAGAAAATGTACTATTCTGGCCGCCTTACCTACGACGTTCAGCCACAGCAGGCTCTGGAAATTCCAGCACTGCCCTCCAACGGATAGATTCTTTCAAAGGAAACAACCTCAACACCTTGGAGTATAAAAAGGCTAAAGACGTAATAAATCAGCTAAGAAAACTATTCTGCATACACGTGAAATACTTTGAGCGAATACCTTAGCAATATTTCTTCATTGTTCTTATTGTGTTTACTTTTGCTTGTTTTAGAAGCATCTCTTTGTAAACCAAACTCTTGCACAAACTTTATTTGTAGATCCTTGAGAGACCGGTGATGTTAGTATTCTTGAGAAGACTAAGGCAAGGTTGTCTTAGTGCTGCTAGTTCTTAGTATTGTTAGTCACTGAGCAAGGTGTGCTAGTGCCGTTGTAACAATCTTTGAATAGTGGATTGCCTTCATTCTAAGAAGGAAGAAAACACCTTAACGGGTGAACTGGACTAGCTTGAGTGATTCATCAAGTGAACCAGGATAAAATCCTTGAGTGCTTTTCTTCATCCCTCTTCTTTAGCACTTTATATTCTTTCATGGAAAAGATTGTTATTATCTTCGAGAGAAAGCGGTTAATCTTAAAAACCCTATTCAAACCTCCCCCCTTCTAGAGTTTTTCATACCTTCAATTGGTATTAGAGCGTAAGTTCTGATTACCACACTTAACAGTGTTTAGAGATCCGGACCGATGTGAAAAACTCAAATGGCGACCACCACCAGCGATGCTCAAAAATATCACTACAGTGCTAAACTACCTATCATTGATGGAGAAAAGTTTGATTACTGGAAAGATAGAATCAAAAGTTTCTTTCTTGGCTTTGATGCTGATCTCGGGGAACATGTTGTTGATGGCTACACTCGTCCAATTGATGAAGATGGAGTGAAGATTCTAAGAGATAAGATGAACGAGAGTCAAAAGAAGATGTACAAAGATCATCATAGAGCAAGAACCATTTTGCTGAATGCTATCTCATATGAAGAATATGAGAAGATCACTGACCGTGATTCTGCAAAGGCCATATTTGATTCCTTCAAGATGTCTCATGAAGGAAATGAAGAAGTCAAGGAAACAAAGGCATTATCTTTGATCAAAAAGTATGAAGCCTTCATGATGGAACCTGAAGAATCAGCAAGTGGTATACAGCATTTTTCACTTTAGACCACGGTGCATTTTTCAACGGACAGAAAACCGAGGCCTAAAGATACTATATGCCACGGTTTCATAAGTGTAAACAGTTTTGAATAAATCTTAAGCACGAACACAATAAACCGTGGCCTCGGCATTTTAAGCCACGAATGTGGAACTGTGGAAATTTTATGGCCAGTGTTTCAAACCGTGGCAACATTATCCCACTAATTTCTAACTGTGGTATATAGATTTACATTATGGAGCCCATAAAATATTTGTCCGCCAAAAATTTTAGTGTTAGTCACGTTTTGTCTTTTAAATTTTCACAAATAAATGTTATTTTTTCTTAAAAAAAGTCATAAACAAAAAACTAAAGATAAAATAAAACATGTACAGAGTCGACATACAGATAGAACCCTTGTCCTTGTGCCGCTCCAGTGTGGATCGTCTTCCTTCTTCTCCGCATGCGCGACCCTCGTGCGCTAGCTCGGCCGTGTAATCTTCCCCTTTCTGTTCGATAACATCCATCACACAGGAGAGGCACTGACGCAGCGACAGCACCCAAGATGAGGACGAAATCGATGAACGCAACCTCCATCGATTATCGTGCCTCTCCGAAACAACCTCAACAACTAGCGCCTTCTCCAGCATCGCACCCCCTCGAAACTTTGAGAATGCCAACAAGGTGTTGTGGGCTGCGCCACCAGAGGTCACACATACCACCGCTCCCACATCGCACCGCTTTGTGGAGATGAGGTAATTTGGGGTTAGACCAAGTGATTTAGGAATTTAGGTTGCACCAAGGGATTTAGGGGTTTGGAAGTCCTTTATTTAGGTATGAAAATAAAATTCAGCTGCCTCTTTCTTTCCAAATCGATTCATAAGATAAATGTTGTAATTTTGGTTTCGGTGGTGAGAAAGAAGCTCAAATGTGTGTAAGATGCTTCTTGGGATAATATTGAAGAAATGTCCTCCCAATTGACTGGTAAATTTTAGTTTTTGTTCGTGTCTAATTAACCCAATTCCTTCGGTTTGTGACAATCTTAGGAGTTAGGATAAGATGTTCCCAATTTGCAGGTTCATTTGGCACATCTAGTTTTGTTGATGTGCATTACCGCATTGGGCATTTTAAGAGAATTACTCTGATTGGAATAAAAAAAAACTTAGATGGCTGTAGCCATCTAGTCCTTTTGGTTTTGTTAGAGTATGTATTTGAATATGTGCTTATCTATTCCCTAGATAAGATTGGTATACCGTATATGAACTGGTCACCTATGAACAATACTCTTTGCTTAAACTTAATATATGAATATAATTATGGATTTATGGTTTATCTTACATTTATATAGCCAATTCTTTAATTTATGTAAAGCTGGTCTTTTAGCTTTATAACTCTGCATGACTTATCTCCTTTATTTTTTGGTGTAGTCAAGGTTATTAGTTCGTGATGTCATGTTTGGTTTGCTAAATAAAAGAATTAGCTTTGTCATGTGAAATGGAATCATTTTGCTGATATTTCACCTATGGAGGTCTGCTATGAATTGTATAAAAGAATTTCATTGAAAATTAGTATTCTAATAAAAACTTTTCTCAATAATGTTTTAATTTTGGTTGCTTGTTGCATGGGATGTTATTACATGCAGTGTTTTGAACAGTGAACTTGAGATTGGACTAGCTAGAGCTTAGAGTCACATTTGTCTCCTCTTTGAGAGTGTTTATAAGAAAGCATCTATTGAAGGAACAGAAGATTCTTGTGAGGGAAGCTATGATTCTAATGGTTCAGAGAAAAGCCTTGATTCATTTGTTTACCAGGTTAGAGTAAGCAGTTTGTGACGTTTATTATTTTATAATGCATATGACATTTCGCTATTTGACATATTTCTATCTTTATTATGTTGAATATACTAATTTATCATGTTCTTTGCTGCTGTTAAGTAGGATTTTTATGCTGTCAACTTTCACTCTATTTATGTGAAATAGTTATTTCAGGGATCCTTTTCTTTCTTCGTAGTTTCTATATCTACTGCAGTCTTTCCTTTGTGCCTAAAGCTCTATTCTGGAAATTTATCTATTAATTCCATGATAAGGGGTTAGAAGGGCTTTTAATTTTAAAAGATGATTATCCTATAAACTCGCAGGCTACTCCTACATTACAGGGTGTATAATCACATCATGCTCACAGCTGGTAATTAGTTTGGCCACTGATAAATGTTTGCAAGGCCAATGGTTTGCATTATATGCAGTCCCCTGTGTTTAGGGTGACATGCTCGCATGACTCTTAGTCAACATCCAGTTTCATAGTTTTCTGAGCTTGCTTCAGGTTTGTTCTTATCTGGCTTAGTAGAATCTATATTTTTAGTGCTACTTAATTGCCATCTATATTTGCATTTTTGTTGTGCAATTTATGCTGTTTTGTTATTGTTTGAGAAATTTGCTACAATTTTACGGGAGCTAAATAATGTTAGTGTGAGTATAAGACTATAAGTGCCTGCTGGTTTAAGCTTGAATTGAGTTTAACAATACAGAGTTACATTTTCAATGTTAAGTGCAGCAGATCCATGTTTTGGATGAATGAAGGAGTCTTAGTGACCTCTGGTAATGTTTCTCAACTTTGTATTAGTGCAACAAAGTTAATAATGAGACACATATGGTTTACCACTTCAAGGATCAGCTCCAATCCTGAAGATCAGAAGGTTTTTATTTTTGATCAGGTCCAAGTCCAACTGCTTGTAGCTATTGATTGTGTGTTCCATATGTGATGTATTATTGCATTGTTTACTCTTATTCATTAGTATAGTTGTCCACTTAAGTTACATGTGGATTTGAATCTTGAGATGGTTTGTCAGAGATGTTAACTTTATAAATACTCGAGATGTTATCCACTGTAGTTTTTTTTTTTTTGAACGTATCCACTGTAGTTATTCATTCTTATAGTTATTTTAACTTACATGTTATTTGAGGTGATCAAAGTTATCGTTTTTTTTTTTTTTGAAATTGATCTAAGTTATCGTTGTTAGAAGATAAACAATCGTGATAAACAATTGTTGAAATTCCATGAATTTTGAATATAATGGGTAGGACATGGGGTACCCAAATTTTGAATGTTAGATTGCAAGCGCGGGGGTGGGGGAAGTAGCTTAAAAGGTTCTAAAAAGTAATTGAATTTCAAAAAAAAAACCACTATGATGGCCACGGTTAAAAAACTGCGGTAAAAAAGGCATTAGTAAACCGTGGCATTTAAGGCACAAGAAACCGTGGCATAAACTTGTCAAAAAACCGTGGTTGAAATTTCCAAAGCCACGGTTTTCCAAATGCGGCATTATGTAAACCGTGGCATTAAGGTTTTGAGCAAACCGTGGCTTTAAATTGACAAAACCGTGGCACTTGAGCTTGGCCACGGCCACATACACTGCGACACGAAAACCGTGGCAAAACCGCGGCGTAAGCTTTCAACCACGGTTTTTTAATATGAGCCCGCAGTTTTTCGTCCGCGGTGGAAGGCAAAAAATGTTGTAGTGTAAATTTCCAGATTCCAGATGATCATTGCTGGAATTAGTGCTTGACAAAGGCTACACCACTGCTGACCATGTAAAGAGGATTCTCAGGGGTCTTCCAGAGAAGTGGATGCCCTTGGTAACTTCCTTGAAGTTGTTCTGAGACATCAACAAGATGAGTTTGGAAGAACTCATCAGCATTATGAAGAGTCATGAGATAAATCGTCTTGACCACGTCATCCAGAAGAAGCAAAAATCCGTAGCTCTGAAGTCAAACTCTGAGAAAGCCAAGGCGCTTCAAGCTGAACAAGTTTGTGAAGAATCTTCTGAAGATTCTGATGAAGATGAGTTTTCATTGATTTCTAAAAGGATCAATCACCTTTGGAAGCACAGGAAAAGCAAATTCAGCATCATCACCTAAAGAGGTTACATGCTTTGAATGCAAGGAGCCATGACATTACAAGAGTGATTGTCCTAAGCTGAAGAAAGACAAGAAGCCTAAGAAACACTTCAAGGCTAGGAAAGGTCTTGTTCCGGTATAGAACCCAGAAGCCAAGGCTAAGCAATTAGATAGCAAAAGTAAACAAGACAAAATGAAATGAGTGAAATTGTGTTGGATCTCCCACCGCTTGGGCAGTGTCCTCATTATATATTATTGGGTTTTGACCCGTTCGGGTCATGGGTCGCCTAGCCCGATAATTACAGAAATGGCTAAGCCCACTAAGATACAAAGCGTATAAGCCCATATCAGTACACAAGCCCACAAGACACCTAGTCTTAAAGTTCATTTTAAGATGCAGCAATGTTTCGGTATAGAACCCAGAAGCCAAGGCTAAGCAATTAGAGAGCAAAAGTAAACAAGACAAAATGAAATGAGTGAAATTGTGTTGGATCCCCCACCGCTTGGGCGGTGTCCTCTTTATATATTATTGGGTTTTGACCCGTTCGGGTCATGGGTCTCCTGGCCCGATAATTACAGAAATGCCTAAGCCCACTAAGATACAGAGCGTATAAGCCCATATTAGTACACAAGCCCACAAGACACCTAGACTTAAAGTTCATTTTAAGACGCAGTGTGTCTTATAGCAAAGCCCACAACATAACATGAACGCCTAGAAAGTTACAAATTGATTTTGAGCACGCAGCCTCTAATACAAATGCATAAAATAATAGCAATAAAATGGCTTCGCCCATATGTTGTTAATTTGCTTGTGCGCCTGAATTGAAATGACTTGGCTTGTTCTGGCTTGTCAAATCTCAATCAAGATCTTTGCTTGTCATTTCTGTGATTTGGCCCATTGCTCAAGACCATCATTACCTGTGTTGTTGTCATATAGAACAGATATGACTATATTTTGAAACTTGGTAAAAAATATATGAAAATAAATTACTTGCAACGTATGGCGAACCACAGCTATTCATTGCATCCTGTCATTAAAACCCACTATGAATATGAAGCATTGCATGCTCTTTCAGCACAAAAATCAAAATTCGAAACTCACCTAATTCTGACTAATTTCCCCCAACAAAACGCTTCGCTTGAAAAGACGCGTCTGCTTTCTGAAACGAAGCGATTTGAACTTAATGCTCTAAAGCGTGAAGTCACACGTTTACCCCTCTCCACGTTGGTACCATTTCATCTCTTACCAGTGTCCTATATAAGCCATCTTTTGTCCTCTACCAAATCTACTCTTGGTTCTTTTCAGAAACATTACCTCAAAATCAAAAATTCTCTCTGCGATTTCTCATCCTGTTGTGCACCGTTCACAGAACTAACCTCTTCTCCCTCAAAGTCTTCCTGCTTTCTTGCTCCGGTAAGTCTTCTTCATCCCTGCTCTTTTCTTTACCAATCCATGTTCTTGCTTTCCTTTTTCGCCAAACCCATTTTTACCAGTCTTAAAAGAACTTATACAGATCTGCATTCTATCACCTCTTAACTTTTTGATTGTATCTTCATCTAAATCGCCATCCTCCGTTTGATCTGTCTACCTACAAACGTTTTACTTACTGCACATGTCCAAATGATTTCACAAAAGTACGAGTTTGCTGGATCATAACAATTCCCCTTTACTTCGTTTTCAGGAAGACAAATCTTCAAAATGGTTGTCCAACGTACTCGCAAAGCCCGTAGGACCCGTAGGAATCCCAACCTTGCCGATCCCATCTACGTTTCATCCAAAGTGACTACTAAATACTCTACCTTTTGCACTATGCCCAAAGTGCAAAAACTGTTAGATGATAACAATTTTAGGGCTGACGACCATGATGGGTACCTAGATTTAGTCCCCTGTGCCCTTGATGAACCATGTTGTTATGGAGGGCCTGATTCTAACGGGAAAAATCATACTTACTTATTTGAACCCATATTTGCTAACTTAGGATATAAACTCCCTTTACCTGACTTTACATGCTCCGCCCTAACATTGATGAACACTGCTCCCACCCAACTTGCTGCTAATGGTTGGGCTTATCTTAGGGCTTTTGAGCTTTTGTGCATTTATTTGGGCATCGTGCCAACTTGCAACAAGTTTTTCTACATTTTTGAAACCACGGGTATAAAGGTTAGGGGCGAGCATGTTTGCTTGTTAGCTGCTAGGGGAAGTGCTTTGTTTACTCTTTACAGGAGTAACTACAAACACTGGAAAGGAAAATTTTTCAAAGTAAAAGAAACAGAAAGATGAAAGGATGTTTTCTACTTTGATGACAACAACCCCAGGTTTCCTTTTTATTGGACTAACAAACCCGAAATGATTCATAAGCTTCCCGATTCAGCCCTTACAGCCTCTGAAAAACTAGATATTGATTTCCTATCAACCATTCAACTAAACTTGTATGACTTCTACCTTGCCTATGGAGATAGAGAGTTAAGCCAATTCGTTGGTAAGAGCTCTCTCCGCATTTGAGTATATTTATGTACACCCACTGATGATCTGCTAACTTCTATTTATCTTTGTTTCACTTTGCAGCTAAAATGGCGCGCATATCTGAATCCGACCTCATCCGCTTTCGACGTGAGCAAGAGGCTTTGAAGAAAAATCCTTCGCCTGCAAAAACATTGACAGAGTCGGAGCCCAGCTATTCCAGAACAGAATCCAAACTTCTATGGCGAAGTTTGTTTCCAAAGGCGGAAGAAAGCTCTGAGACTCCTGCTGAAAAAATTTATGTGCAAACTTCTATGGCGAAGTTTGTTTCCAAAGGCGGTTCTGGTGGTGGTAACCAATACGGACCTTCGAGCGCCCCCCCCCCCCCTTCATGGAAGCGAACTTTGGTGGATTTTGATGACTTGACTTCTGAAGAAGTTACTTCTCTTTGGGACTCCAAGATTGACTTCAATTCCTTGGTAGAAACTAATCTGGTGTTTGAGGCAGATTGTGAGAAGGATAAGAACATTGGGCTTCAGGAAGCCTGTCAAGCCATAATGACCAAGGGCTTGGAGATCTCAGCCATCTCCAAGATGATTGAACTGGAGTCCAACGGTTTTGACGGGATATCTGCTGCCAAAAAATTTGAAGGAAAGGAGAAAGAAAATTCCAACTTGAAAGCTACCGTGCAACTGCTAGAAAAATCCAACAAGTCGAGTGAGAAGAAAGCCGCTGATCTGGCTTTGGAAGTAGAATATTTGAAGAAAACTTTAGAAGTTGGTGAAAATGAAGGCGGAGGTCCAAGATTTGACCTCCAAGAATGAAGATTTGAAGAAATCCAATTCTGTCTACATCACTGAGACTATCACCCTGAAATCTTCCCTCTGCGATCAATTTGAAAAAGGCTTTGACAAAGCCAAAGAGCAAATCCAGTTTCTGAATCCGACCTTGCAAATTTCCTTTGAGGGTAGCAATGCATATGCAAGTGTTGTTGATGGGATACTTGTGATTCCGAGCTTTGATTGTAACACCCCGATTTCCAGGTGTCACTTTAGTAACCAAAAATAAACTTTACGCGAAAAACAGGTAATTTTTTTTTCGTTTGATTCCTTTTAAATCAAAGCGATAAGGAAGTAAAGACAAAACCCAACAACTAAACTAACCGATATACAATATATACATCTGTACAGCCTTAGCTGCACTCCATGTCACGCGAACTCGCAGTGACTCCAAAGTAGTACGCCCGCAGGCAAATATGTACAAACCAACACTGTAAGTAAAAGTATCAAAATATACAGTCATCCAATGAGAGAGTCGGCACCCAAAAATGGCCTGAAAGAAAGACCCCTATACTCTGACAGACTCTCTGTGATCCTCCTCAAAAGAACCACACAAAAAGCCACACATCGGAACCTACCCTGTCCCCAAAAAGAAACTGACGATCAGAGCTCTACACAAAAAATGTCGCTTATCCTAACCTACCCTCCCAGCTCAGCTCACCAATCCTCCTCATCCTCATCGCTGCTCGGCGAGTAGCTCTCCCCACTGCTCTCGGAGTCAGAGTCGGAATCCACCGTAATCATCTCGGTGTCCAAGTCCATAACCTCCCTCCTCACTGTCCTGCGCACCGCCCTAGTCGAGCCGGTCTCCACATCCACCTCTCCTGTGAGAACATCCTCCTCCACCACCCTCATCAAGGGGTCCACACGGTAGCCGTGCGGTGAAGAGAAAGATAAGAGACGTGAGGCAGATGGGACAACGGACTCCCTCCTCGGCTGTACGAGCCTAGAGGACGACGCCACGTCGGTAGAAGCGATGGCAGTAGCCGGAGGTGGCACAACAGGTGTAGCAGCAACAGCAGGCTCGGTCTCCGCCTGGTCCTCCTCAACAGAAGGTGAAGTCGGAGGTGGTGCAGGTGGTCCATGTCCTGTGCCTGGTCCACAGTGAACTGAGGGTGGCAAGTCAAAACTCAACTCCATACGCCGTAGCACTCCTCTCGTCAGGCGTCCTCGCTCATCCGTCCGGTCCTCCATGACCCTTCCCCTGTACGTCGCTCGGTGACCAGGGACATCTATCACCCAAGCGGTGGGGGCATCCCGATCCAGCAGCTCATATCTGATCCCCCCCGAGGGAGAGACCATCGAGAACCATTCGGCCATCGACATCTGGCAGCAGGCCGACCGCCCAAACACAAACATACAAACAAAGCCAAGGCGCTAGGGTCAACTCACAGAAATACGTAGATATACACTCAACATGTGATATGGGGTATAGATATATGTTGATATATACATATATAGACATTCCTAGCATGTTATGACTCTAATATTGCTTCAATAAACAACCAGCACACAATCCAAGTCAGCATGAATGTATGCGTGATATGCAATCATGAATCCGGATTTGTGACGCGTTCCCGTTCGCCACAAGTGAAGCATTCCCGTTCTTCACTATGGATGAACCATTCCCGTTATTCATCCTGGATGAACCATTCCCGTTATTCATCCTTGGTGAACCATTCCCGTTATTCACCATATGATGAACCATTCCCGTTATTCATCATTTATGCAAGGTGAACCATTCCCGTTATTCACCATGATATGCACAGGTGAACCATTCCCGTTATTCACCCGATTGATGCAATATGGTTAGCCAAACAACGAATCGTCCTTACCACGAAAGTGTTTAGCTCACAACCCAATCTCAACAAACCCATGAGTTAGTGTCGGTCAATACAACACAACTCGGAGTAAGTGTCGGTCAATACAACACAACGCCATCCACAGAATACACAAGGGTCTAGTGTCGGTCAATACAACACAGCCCAAACAACAAGAGCACTAGGTGTCGGTCAATACAACACGGCTCCACAACACTCCGCAAGAGTACTAGAATACTCGGTGACTTTCAATCATCACCATAGCTCACCTTAGTGGCTTTCCCCAATTCCGATAACTCTCCAAACCCACAACAAAAGTCGACTTTTACCCGTCTTTCGTAAATATTTTCCCCTTTAGTTCTCCTATGATTATTCGTTTAGTAAAAACGTTTCGAATTGAATTAGTCAGGTTATGAGTTTATTTCTCAAAGTCTAAGTCTCCCAAAGTCTCTAGTTTTCAAAATTCTATTCATTCTAGGTTTTCCGAAAACCAACCACCCAAAAGAAGTTTCCCGGGGAAAGTCTAAGTAAACCAACGAATCCCAACAAATGGCTAAGTCCCAAACCCCTCGTTTGAACTTGCCTAGGGTTGCTCATCCAACCCGAAATATCAAAGATCACCAGATCAATGAATCTCCACTCCGAAATCGCGTCAAAACGCTCAATCCAACAAAGCACAACATCACAACATCAGTTCATCACATAATCAACATCAAAGTAAAGCATAAGTCGAATTGATCGACGCCTGTCATGCATTCATAGCTAATATATAGTAAGTTGCCCTAACCTCGAGCTGTTCCAGCTTCGCAAACAAAGTTCTCCTCAAACAATTGCTCTGAGTATTCCAAAGTTCCTTCAACTGAACCTCGGAGAAAACAAAGCAGAAACCAAACAAAATCGATTAGTTCGATCGCAATACAATACATAAACGATAGACAAAGCATTAAAGCTTCAGAATACGACATCCGGTACGAAAAGACAAGTTTTCGAAAACGAAAAACTCCCCCCCCCCCCTAGGAAATAGCCCACGGCCATAAGGAGAAAAGAGCTTCGGCTCTTTTTCTTCGATCAAATCTGTTTACAAGGTAGTTTTAGGGTAAAACTAAGGCAAAGAAACTGTAAGAACAATTTTCGGACAATCGGGTTGAAATACGGCTATCCAGGGGCATTTTGGTCCAAAATAAAGGCTCAAAACTTTAAAGTTATCAGTTCTGAAAACAAATTTGACAGCAATGATCCTCATGACATCCGTGACAACAAATCCTAAAGGCACGAAGTCAGATTATAGCTTTTCGACAATAAAGTTTCGAAATGTGAGATAAAAAGGATTTTGAATCAGTTTTTCAGATCCCTGTCAACTGGATCACAATCAGAGTTTACTGACAGAGGTTTTAGGCTCTTGGGAACCTAGAGAACATAACCCAGCCAAGAAATCGAAGAAATCGGACACTTTTAGAAAAAGCTCAAAACTGTGAGCACAGAAACGACTTCAGAAACGCAACAGAAACAGTAATCAGAGGTAGGATTCATGATAGTTACCTCGATACCTAGAAGTAGGGACGAACTGCACGAAGATTGGTCAAGGTTTCGCGAAAATCTCTCCTCCTCTTCTCCCCCTAGAACTCGCGGCCTCTAAGGTTGCAAATGAGAAGATTTTTGCTTTTTCGCGCTATTTATAGGCGGGTGAAATCGCGGGAAAATGAAAATTTCGCGATTCCGATTTTTGCAGCACGTTCACCGTGAAATTCTAAGAGAGATTCTGGCGTCAGAATTCCAGAACTCAAAACAAATATCTAGGATTTGGGAAAAACGATATCCAAAACGCCAAAAGCGGTGTAAGTTAGTCTGTCCCGAAAAACTACTTTTTGCTGTGATGCTCAAACGACAAAACTTTGTACTGAAGAAAGATTGGAAATGTCGAAACAAGTCTGGCAAGGCGGACGGAATCTTCGTTAGAAGTCCCGAATAGAAAAAGTCTTCATCCATCGCTCAAAACTAGGGTTTCGAAGCAAAGAAATTAGAGTCGTCGAGCTTCCGGAAAGTGATACCTATCGTGCGTACAGTCCAGAGTTTCGAAATGAAACGCTGGTCGATGGAAAAATAAAGAGAATCTTTAAATTTTCCGAGAGTTCGAAATCTCACTCAAAACCTTGCTTTAAGAGCGAAATAGCCTATTCTGGACACGCTCGCCCTAAGGCAAGTGTGCAGACGACTCGCACTAACTCCGAAAACGACCACGCAACATTCCTCAAGCAATTCCTGAACTTTCTTCTTCATTAATCTTTCTCAAATAGCAAACTCCTGTCACGCTTACACTGATTCTACGCGTGAGTCGGAAACTTAACTTGTTCTGAAAATCCAGGTCTTACATTGATGAGGAAGATGAAGGTGAAGAAGAAGAAGAAGAAGAAGAAGAAGAAGAAGAGAAAAATGATGGCAACAACGACAACAACAACAACAATAACAACAACGTGGAGGGCGAAGGCGAAAGCCGTTGATCCATCGCCCCTGAAGACAAATCAAAGAGATTGAGTTACGATGTTCGCAGCTCCCTTGAACAATTCCCAATTCCAGCCTTTTGTTCCCCCTTTTCCTTTTTTAGCATTCCGCATATTTCCTTTTTGTTTCTCTTTCCCTGTAATAGCTTTTCCTATTTCCAAGCAATATCAAGTATGTTCATGTTGTTTCCATCGCAAGTACCATTATGTCTCTATTCGTTTCCTGCAATTTCCTTTCTTAACTCGACTCCTAGCAAAGGAAAAGTCATACTAAAGAAGTCTAAGTTTAAAACCTAGATTGCCAGTCATGTACTGAAACTTCAAAATCGAAAAGCTAAGCCCTAAATCTCTTAACAGAGCTTTGAAATTTCTTCGGGCTAAACTTGTAAATCACATAACAGAATTTCAATAGTAAGAAAGCTAAGCCTAAAGGAATATAATAATCCTCCTCCAAAATTGAGTTTCTCCTAGATATTGAAAGCCTTAACATTTGCCTAACTTCATATTGAAAATGAAACATGCAAAACTTTAAGATGAAAAATGACGTTATTCACTGCTTGAGTACCTTTCATCTTCTTTTTCAACATCAGTGTATCATTTCACCATTAAGGAATATTCGATGTAATTTCGTCAATTACGCTAATAACCCAAAGTGAGAACTTTGTTACATAACAATCAAACGAATTTGATGTTGTTTTACTGAATAACTATTCTTTGAATTCATATGGCCTTTGTACATTTTGAAATTAGCCAAAAAATGTAATTTATCAGAAGTATTTAAGATTCTGATCATAAGATTTTGCTCGCGTGTTGACTGGTGCTCAATTTGGGTAAGCTTAAACCAAATTAAGGCTGTGCTCATGAATTCGTGGCCAAATGCTCTAGTTTTAAGAGACTTACTCTTTCTCAATTATCTAACATCGCCCAATTGATAGACCTAAGTTATGAGTAATAAAATAAAATATTATGTTGATCAAGACAAATATTTTTAAAAGGTTATGCCTCGTTAAAAACTCTCCCGCCTGGGGTAGAGAAAAGAGCGCATACCTGTTATTCATTATAATAATATGTAACGCCTCGTTAAAAACTCCCCCTTCTAGGTAGAGAAAAGAACACGTTACACTAAGTCTTGACAAACAAAACAACAAACGTAGTTTTTACGATACAAACACACAAACCAGAAAGAAACACACCACATAGTCTTCAACACAATAAACCAACTAAACAACAAAGCCCCACATATTGGGCGGATCAACTGTAATAGTAAAGCAGGTGCTGTGCATTCCAAGCCCTCGGAATCCTTCGCCCAGATAACTCCTCCAAGTGATAAGCCCCTTGTCCCAAATCATGCAAAATTCTGTAAGGACCTTCCCAGTTAGGTGATAATTTTGAATCATCTGGACCCTTAGCCTTTCTACGCAAAACCAGGTCGCCAGCTTGCATACGCCTGGGAACTACTCGAGTGTTGTAACACCTTTCCGATCTCTGTTTCACAACTGCTTGCCTCAGCCTAACTTCTGCTTTCAATTCCTCCACCAAATTCAAATCTATCAGTCTATTCCCTTGATTTTGATCTTCATCATATGTTGCCACCCTGAAAGTTACATCTTGAATCTCTACTGGAATCATTGCGTCCGCTCCATAAGCAAGCTTAAACGGTGTTTCGCCCGTAGTGGACTAGGGTGTGGTATTATAAGCCCAGACCACTGTGACCAATTCATCAGCCCATAAACCTTTTGCTTCGCCAAGTCGGTTTTGATACACTTCAGGATGACTTTGTTTGCAGCTTCAACATGACCATTGGATTGCGGGTGTTCAACAGAAGCAAACCTCATATCAATTCCCATTTCGGCACAAAAATCTCTAACTATTATGTTCGTGAATTGTGTTCCATTATCGGACACCACTGTTGCTGGTACGCCAAACCTGTAGATTATCTTTCTCCAATAAACCTTCTTGACCTTTTCAGCTGTGATCTTTGCCATAGATTCTGTCTCGATGCACTGTGTAAAATAGTCAACGGCCACTAAAACAAATCTGACTTGAGCTCCTGCAGGAGTGAAAGATCCCAAGATATCTACGCCCCACATAGCAAATGGCCACGAAGAACTCATAGAACTTAACACTTCTGGAGGTGCTCTATGTAAATCAGCATAAACTTGGCATTTCTCGCATTTTTTTACATATTCCATGCAATCCCCTTTCAGAGTTGGCCAGTAGAATCCCGCTCTAAGCAACTTCGCAGCTAAAGATCTTCCACCCACATGGCTTGCACAAACGCCCTCATGAACCTCAAACATAATTCTGTCAGCCTCATCTCTGGTGACACACCTTAGCAAAGGAACTCCTACACCCCTCCTGTAAAGTTGATCTGCTAACAACGTGTAATGACTGGCTTCACGAATTTGATCCTTGGAAAACAAAGCTAAGTCAGCCCCATCTGCCTCTAAACACATTTTAATCCGATCCATCCAATCTGGATGCGCTACACTTGTTATCATGACAATGTCATCCTCGTTCACACTGGGGCTTTTCAAAGTTTCCTGAATCACTGATTTGTTGTTGCCTGGCTTCTTAGTGCTTGCTAACTTGGAAAGAACGTCATCCCTTGTGTTTTCCTCTCTAGGAAAATGATTTACCTGTACACTATCCATTTGTTTCATCAACTCCTGCGCCTTCATCAGATACTTGGCCAACTGTATATCCTTAGCCTGATACTCTCCCTTTATCTGATTTGCCACCAACTGGGAATCGGTCTTGATCACGAGACTATCAACATTCATCTCGATGGCCAACCTCATCCCAGTTATAATTGCCTCATACTCTCTGCCTAATTGTTACTGGCCTTAAAATCAAACTTCAAAGACTGTTCAATAATTACCCCGCCTGGACCTTCCAAAACTATTCTTGCACCGCTTCCTTTTAAATTAGATGATCCATCAACAGACATAGCCCATTCTACTTCCTCTGACCTTTTTACTTCAAAGTCTGCTAAAGCCTGTGACTTAACTCGACCTTTCCTTTCAAAAACAATTCCAAACTCTGATAATTCAACAGCCCATGATACCATTCGCCCTGCCAAATCGGGCTTTTGCAGCACTTGGCGTAAGGGAAAGTCAGTTTTGACTTTAACTTGGAAACCTTGAAAATAAGGTCTCAGTTTTCGGGCGGAGATAATTAAAGCTAGTGCAACCTTTTCTATCTTTTGGTATCTCAACTCAGCCCCTTGTACGGCATGGCTTACGAAATATATGATTCTAACCTCATCTTTGCATTCTTGCAATAAAACATAACTCACAGCATTATCTGATAGATGCTCCTTCGGGTTTTGAAATGCCTGTTCACACTCTTCTGTCCACTGGAAAGCCTTGTTTTTCCTCAAGCACTGGAAAAATGGCGCTGCTTTACTTCCAGAATAAGGTAGGAACCTTGACAACGATGCGATCCTTCCTGTCAGCTTCTGCACATCCTTCACCGATGTTGGGCTTTGCATTTCCAAAACTGCTTTGCACTTATCAGGATTAACTTCTATTCCCCTTCTAGTAATCATGAAGCCCAAAAACTTTCCGCTTTGAATTCCAAAAGAGCACTTTTCTGGGTTGAGGCGCATATTGTGCTTTCTGATTTCTCCAAAAGCCTCTGTTAAATCAAGACAATGTCCGCCCATTTCTTCTAACTTGACCACCATATCATCTACATAGATCTCCATGTTACGCCCCACTTGTTTCTAAAAAACTCTATCCATCAGCAGAATAAGTAGCTTCTGCATTCTTAATCCCAAATGGCATAATTTGATAGCAGTAATTAGCCTGGTTTGTCATGAAAGCGGTCTTCTCCTCATCAGGTGCATACATGCGAATTTGATGATATCTTGAATAAGCATCCATCAAACTTAACATCCCGAATCCAAAAGCCTTATCAACTAACTTGTCAATATTTGGAAGAGGATAAGAATCCTTTGGACAATGCTTGTTCAAATCTGTATAATCTGTGCACATTCTCCATTTCCCATTGCTCTTCTTTACCATTACCACATTTGCCAACCATGTAGGATACTTTACCTTTCTTATGAAATCAACGTCTATCAGCTTGTTAGTTTCTGCCTTCACTGCTTGTGCTTTTTCTTCGCCCATTTTTCGCTTCATTTGGGCTATCGGTTTCACCCCAAGATTCAATGCCAATTTGTGACATATGAACTCGGGGTCAATTCCAGGAAGATCCCTTGCACTCCTGGCGAACAAATCCATATTCTCAGCTAATAAATGCACCAACCTAGCTTCTTGAACGTTTGTTAAGTTTACCCCCTCCTTCAAACTGTGTTCGCCTATCTTTACGGTCTTTGTCTCTTCTTCTGGGGTCATCTTGTTTTCAAAAAATCCTTCTCTTGGATCCGGACAGGTCCCTTCCTGATCAACATCTACTCCATAGACTCTATGTCCTTCCTTGACAGCTCTCTTTCCTATATGACCATACTGCTTGAAACTTTCAGAGTAGCACTTCCTTGCAACCACCTGATCTGCTTTAAGAACTCCCACGCCCCCTTTAGTCAATGGATATTTGACTGTTAAGTGCCTTGTGTAAATGATCTCCCCTAACTTAATCAGTGAGGGCCTTCCAATGAGCACATTGTATGGGGATGTACACTTCGCCACAAAAAACTTAATGGCAAAAGACTCTACATTCTTCCCTTCGCCAAACACTGTCTCAAGCTCAACGTAACCTCTGACAAATACCCTTTCTCCCGAGAAACCCACTAAAGCTCCATCATATGGCACCAAATCTGCTTCTGTAAGCCCGAGCTTTTCATAAGCGTCTCCATAAATTAAATCTGCAGAGCTCCCCTGATCTAGCAGCACCCTTTCAATTTCGTAACTTGCAATCTTTAACATCACCACAATTGGATCGTCTTCACGAGGTTGAACGCCCTCGAAATCTCTCACAGTAGAGGTTATATCGGGCTGGTTGATTCCCCAGCTTCCCCAATCGTTGGCGTAAACTACGTTCATGGAATAAACATACTTCTTTCTTGAAGAACTTGTCATCCCTCCACCTCTGAAGCCTCCAAAGATTGAGTGGATACGACCTTTTGTTTCTCCTCCTATCTGCTTTTTGGGCTCTGCCTCTTCAATTTCGTTTCCCGCTTCGTCTCTCTTCGCTGAAGTCCCAGCTCCATCAGACTCCTTTCTCCCTTCCAGCTGCTTCATACACCCTGCCTTTATTAAAGCCTCAATTTTTTTCTGAAGTGTAAAACAATCATCTATGTTGTGTCCCACGATTCGATGGTACTCACACCATTTAGACCTGTCCACGTTGCCTGTTAAGCGTTTCGGTTGTTTTGGAAAACAGATCGAGTTAGCCTCTAAACACATGTGCAAAGCCTCTGTGAGATTAACTGCAAGTGGGGCCGGCCTACCTTGTTGGTTTCTGGTCCACGTCATGTTTCCATACCCACGATTTCCGTAAGGTTGAGCACGATTGCGATAGTTGGAGCGGTTATCATAACGATTTGAATTATTGAAACTTCTCTCTCCTTTTCCAACCGCTCCGTCTAAACGCTGATCATTAACCGTCGCCTTCTTTGAATCCATCTGCTGTTGTTGGCCAATAACCACCGCGTTCTTACGATTTTTCTTGATACGATCGCTTTGCTCCTCTCGAATGAAACCCTGCACCCGGCTACGCAACTCAGCCATCGTCTCCACGGGCTTTCGACTTAAATTACTATTCAGACTACCTGACTGAAGCCCTAACTCAAAAGTTGCTATGCATATCTCTGGCATCTTAAATTCCAAATGCACAGATAGTTGATTGAAACGCCCCATGAAGGACTGAAGGCTCTCATTTGGTCTATGTTGAATGTTGAATAAAGCTGCTGGTGTAACCTTCTGGGCACGATTTGTGGAAAACTAAGATAGAAACTTGGCTGATAAATATGTGAACCCAGCAATTGAGCGAGGCGGTAACGTCGTGAAACAGGTCATTGCCGACTTCTTGAAAGTAGAAGGCAACATTTTGCACTTCAAAGCATCGGATGCGACTACAATAACCATCTTGGTGTAAAAGTAAACCAAATGTTCTTTCGGATTAGAATCTCTGAAGTATGAGTCAAGAACGAGTGTCTTCAAATTATCTGGGATAGTGGTGTTTGCAATTTCGTCCGTGAACGGTTGAAAATCCACCACCGTTTCTGCCATTCTTCGATCGCCCTCTTGCAAGCCTCGAACTTGGTTAAGTTCAGCAAGTTGAGTTTGTAATTGTTGATTGTGTTGGCGGAGATCAGTGAGATCCGTCATGATCCTTGTGAGAACGTCAGGAGGAACACCCTCGTGATTGACATGGTTTCCTCCTCCATTCGCTCCGGACCGATTCACCATATTTTGAAAACTGTGTTGGAACATTTTGTCTTGCATTTTGTCAAAAACAACTGATTGTCGAAGTAGATGTCGTGGCATCTGATTTCGTGAAGCTAGGACATCAGTCCTTTTCTTAAGTTTGATTTTGTGGGCCCTTGAAGATTTTATGAAGATATGTTTTTATAGTTACTTGAGGATCAAGTAGCTGTTCCAGAAGGGTTTTGATTTGTGGGTTGTTATTTGTTGAAATAATCTTTATTAAAAGATTGGTTTCTATCTTTACGTTTGAATTTTGCAACAATATCTTGGAGATTCAGTTTAGATTTGTTGTTGCAATCTGTTACTTCAGCCCAAGCAAACCCTAGTGCCTACCTGCTGCTGCTGAAGTCTATAAATAGGATGAAGACCTAAAGCTTGAAGACCATTGAAGCTAATAGAGAGAGATCAAGTATTTTAGGGTTGTTCATTGTTCTTTATCCTTGTTTCTTGTGAACAAACTTTGCTCCCTGATTCTATAAAGCAAAGTTGTGTTCTGTGTTCTTTAATTCTTCAAACTCTGATTGTTGATTGTTTGTTACCAATCACTGTGGCAGTGATTGAGAGAAAGGGAGAGAGGCTCTCATACTTAGATTGAGATACTAAGTAGAAATACACTTGGGTAGATTAGCAAGTGAACTATGAACTGTGGTGTTCATGAGTGTCTGTAATTCCTGAATCTTGAGATAGTGGATTTCCTTTCTTTGGGTGCAAACCCTCCAGACGTAGGTGAAGTTTCACCGAACTGGGTTACCAATCTCTTGTGTTCTACTTTATTATTTTTCTGGTTTTGTTACTGTTAGTCAGTTGTCGAACCGGTTGTCCCAGCATCGCGTTCGACATCTGTCCTGTGCGAGAACCGTATTTACAATTGGCATCAGAGCAGGCACCCTATTCTGTTGGGTGAGCTCCAGGAAATATATACTGTTCTCAAGGACAACATTATGGATGGAAGAAGATCAATCTATATGCCACAAATTTTGGATGGTACCAATTATGACTACTGGAAGGCTCGAATGGTGGTTTTTCTCAAATCTATGGACAGTATAACATGGAAGGCAATAGTCAAGGGGTGGAAACATCCTGTGATAGCATCCACAACTGAATTGAAGCCTGAAGATAAGTGGACAAAGAAAGAAGACGACGAAGCTCTTGGAAACTCCAAAGCCTTGAATGTTATTTTTAATGGAGTTGACAAAAATATGTTCAGGTTAATCAACACATGTACTGTGGCTAAAGAAGCATGGGAGATTCTCAAGACTGCCCATGAAGGAACATCAAGAGTTCGTATGTCAAAGCTTCAGCTTCTTACAACTCAGTTTGAGACTATGAAGATGAATGAGGATGAATCCATATATGAGTTTCACATGCGTATAAGGGATCTAGCCAACTCTTCTTTTTCCCTAGGGGAACCCATGTCTGAAGAAACGTTAGCAAGAAAGATTCTCAGGTCTCTCCCCAAGAGGTTTGATATGAAGGTAACTGCCATTGAAGAAACCCAAGACATCAGTAACATCAAGGTTGATGAACTCATTGGTTCCTTGCAAACCTTTGAGATGTCTCTTAATGGTAGATCTGAGAAGAAGGCGAAGAGTATAACTTTTGTGTCCAACACTGAAGAAGATGAAGATCAGAGGGAGAAGGATACTGATGCAAACATTGTAGAAGCTGTATCATTACTTAACAAAGCGTTGAAGAGTTTGGGCAGAATGTCAAATACAAATATCCTGGACAATGTGTCGGACAATGTGAAGAATACTGAATTTCAACTCAAAGACAAACATGAGAATGATACAACCAAGGCTATTCATGTAAAGGCTCTCATTGGGAAGTGCTATTCTGATGCTGAGTCAAGTGATGGTGATGAGGAAGAACTAGTTGAAACCTACAAATTGTTGCTGGCTAAGTGGGAGGAATCATGTACGTATGGTGAGAAAATGAGAAAAGAAGTCAAGGATTTGATTGCTAAGAAGAAGCAACTTCAGAGTAATAACTCCAGTTTGCAAGAAGAAGTAAAGACCATCAGCAAGTTGCGTGGGGAGAATGAGAAACTTGAGATCACTAATGCAAAACTTCAGGAGGAGGTAACATTACTGAACTCAAAGCTTGAAGGTATGAAAAAGTCTATTCATATGATGAATAAAAGTACTAATGTGTTAGAGAAGTGTAAGGCCCAAGTTTTTAAACTTATGCCAAGTAAATAGAATCCTATTCACGATTAGGGTTGATGTATCGTGAAGGGAAACCTGAACTAGAGTTTACCAAATGAAATAAATTTATGAAGGAGAAAGTTCAGGAAAAGTCTAGGGATTGTACCAGAATCGATAAAAGTTATAGCACGATCGATATACGCTTAAACCTAGGTCAGAAACCCTAGTATATAGCTAGTTTTCACTTTTAGACACGATGGAAGTTAATTCCAAAAAATCTTCAGAGAAATGCTAGAACTTCTCTTTTTCCATATATCACAATCGTTTCGAGGCGAAACTCTAGGATCTACGAACGTCTGATTCCAATCATCGGAAGTTTGCCGAAACCAAAACCCTGGTATTTCAAAACCCTAGAATCACCCGACAATGAAGACTTTTTCTATTCGTAACATCAAATGAAGATTCCACACGCGTACACCCATTTCTCTTGATGATTTCAATCTTTCTTCAGAAGGAAGTTTTCCATTCCGACATCCGATGCAAAAAGCAACTTATCGGGTAAAATAGTTTTACACCGACTTTGCATTAGTTGCCAAAAATACAAGGAGACCTCATTTTAGTTTTGGAATTCTTTCGTCAAAACCTATCTTAGAATTCATGGAGAATGAAGCCGGAAAAATCAGATTCGCGAAACTTTCATTTTACCGCGTTTTGCCAACCTCTATATATAGCCAAGAAATGAGAAAAAAAACACAAAAAACTACCCATTTCTTCCCAAGGAGGCCGCGAGTTTGCTAAGGAGAGGAGGAGAAGAGATTTTGTTCAATCCTTGCTTGATCGTTGATTAATCAGTTGCTACTTCAAGGTTTTGAGGTATAGTCGCTAATCCTTGCCTCTGATCGCTTTTTCCATAGCTTTTCTATAGACTTTTCTGAGCTGATAGTTTTGAGGTTTTTGCAAAACTATCCTGAATATTTCATTTTTGATTCTAAACATCTTCCTTACGTGCCCAAGATCACTTCTGTAGGATTAGTTTTTCCGTTATGTCGCCGAAACTCCGCCGGAATCAATTTATGCCTTAAATACTCATTTTTGGAGTAAAGCTTCGTTCTTTGGGCTGAAAACTATCGCCTTAGCTTAGTGCTAGTAGGATTAGTTGTCATAAACGTCGTTGGTGACGTCCCTGTCAAATTTTCTTTTTGGGATTTCAGTTTTGAAATTCTAAGTTAAAAATCATGACCAAAATACCCCTGCGACAGTTTTTGATCCGATAATTTTTCCGAGTTTAGAATACCCTTAGTTACGGCTAATGATAGCATAGGAACCAAGTTTGATCGAAGAAAAATCGAGCCCCACAATTACCAAAAGTGGCCGAGCCCTTTAAGGGGGGAGGAGGAAAATTTCCTTTTCCGAAAACTTGTCCTTTCGCGCTAGATTATCGTACCTCGGAGTATGTACTACTTCGTGTAACCTTAGTAAGTATTGATAGCTTAGTTTCCGATAGATTCTGATAGTATTTCTGTGGTTTTGCTCTAAAGGTGATTTTGAGGAATTCCCAGAGGAGCAAGGCTTTGATTGTGAAGGAGTGATAGAAGATCACTCTGGAGAACTTACAGGTGAGGGCTACTCACTGAATCTCTAGTTAATGCTTAGGGTCGAGGCTTTCGACATTGTTTACTGTTTATGCACTTGTTTGTTTTTTATTGGAAAAATGTTTTCTGAGGCTTCGGCTGACAATGTAGATGATTCATCTACTGAATGCTTTTGAGATTGAATTTCATGCTAAGTGCTAAGTGGGTAATTTAGGATGTGTGATGCATGCCTTATATGCTAAGTGCTACGTGGTTATTGCATAATATGTTGATATATGACATGTTGGTTGATTGTGCTGAGTTAAATATGCTTTTGCAATGAAATCTGAGATTCTGAATAGTGAGAATAGCGGGCAGGTCATGCCGATTTTATTTTGAGAGTTTTGAGAAAGTTTGATAGGACGAATGAGATTCGGACCTTGTCGTGGTGTTGTATGGATCGAGACATTCTCTAGTGTCATTTGGGGATTAGGAGATCCCGAGAACTTATAAGACTTTTGCGATAAGACTAAAAGGATACTATTTTGTAAAGAAAACTCATAAGACATTAAACAACCTCTAAATCTTCAAATAAGGATAATAAACTCGAAAGGAAGCTTTGGATGCAAATCTTAGTTTTGGAAAACGAGAAGTGTCGTCGGATCCAAGTGTTGAGAAAGTTGAGAAGTATGGAGTATGTTGATGCTCTTGTGCTGCTGGAGCAGCTATGTGTTGTTGGGCTATCCAGGGGATAAGTCCGGGAAATTGATAGTTTCCGAGTATGTTGATACTCTTGCTCGTTGAGCAGTTTTGACCATCGGATTGAGATGAGTCGGATGATTTGGAGATCATCATGAGTTATGTGTTGTTGTGAAGAAGTGTCTTTTGTCGCAGAATCGACTGTTACCTTAGGGTAAGCTTTTAGAGACATTAATTTAGCTAGAACACGTGGCGACGTGTCGAGTGAGATTCGGAGACGTTGTTTGACTAATCATCCTGCATTCATGCAACATTAATGAGGTATTAACACAGGACGTACTCTGGACCTCGTCGGTTTCCAAAATGGTCATAAGACCCGGAATGCCGTGTAAGAGCGTTTGTAGACGTCTCTTGTAGCAGACCGAAATGGCAGACCTACGGGTTTACTGCTGATCTGACTACCGTTGTTGTTGGAGTAAGAGGAACGCGGGCCGAAATGGTCCCACCGTGGCTGGTGTTAGGGCTGATCCGTTTGATGTCCATCCCTTTCCGGAATGCATGTGGTTAACTGGGTTAACCGTCATATCATGTCATGCAACATGCATACTGACATAGTTGTTGAGTGTGATTGATAATTGTTAATCCTACGTGATGCATGCTATTTGTTATTATTGTTTTTTATAATCATTGTGGAGTATGCAACCCTAGGATGTTACCTCTAGTTATAAGCCTAAGTGGCTATTTATTATCTGTACCTATTGGGTCTATTATCTACATAGTTCTTTGGAGTTGACCCTCGCGTCTTCTGTGTGTGTTTTGGCGGACAACGCCTTTTGTCAGATGTCCCTTGCGGACTGGTTCACAATGGTCCACCCTTCGGGGGGGATTAGATACGAGATGATTGACCAGGATGACCCCGGTTCGTGGGTGGTAGACCCCGCTAGCCACCGCGCGACCTATTCCAGGAGGATCATGGAGGATAGGGTAGATAGGGAAGGACGCTTGATGGAAGGAGTGCTGAGGAGGAGCACTATCAGCTTCAACTTGCCACCTGGTGTGCACTGCGGACCAGGATTAGGAGGAGCACCGCCGCCACCGTCGTCTTCGGATGATGAGGACCCCTCCGAGGAGGAGCCTGTGGGAGTGCATTCAGCAGAGTCCAGCACACCCACCGTTGCGATCACTGATGATCATGGTTCGGGCCCAAAGCCCGTTAGTCCAGCACCGGAGCGCATTGCGGTTGTGAGGGGAGGTCGGATAGTGTTTGTAGACTTGGTCGTTCTGGATTCTGATTCAGACGACGATCATGCTAGCATGTAGGTTTTAGTGCTAGTGTGAGCTCCTCGAGATAGGATTAGTGTAGGAGTAGAGTCTTAGCTCTGAACATCATTTGTTTCTTTGGGGACAGGGTAGTTCCGCCTATAGCTTTTTGTGTGGTTTCTTTACGGGAATCACAGAGAGTTGGTTTGACTTAGGAGGTCTTTTCAGGCCGATGGGCCAACTTATTCTCAGTTTTGAGGGATGGTGTTGCGGACACTTCACCTTTATATTTGGTTTGTACATATTGCCTACGGGCGTTACATGTTTCTTCTTTCCGTCACTGGAGGGTACTCGTGACGAGGTTGCTACTTACAGCGGGGGCTGTTATATATATTGTATATTAGTTTTATTTCCTTTCGCATTTGGGTTTTATTTAATTCAGTCTTGTCTTAGTTATTATCGAAAAAAAAAATATTCACGTTTTTTCGCATTAAGTTTACTTTTGGTTACTAAAGTGACGCCACCGAAATCGGGGTGTTACAAGAAGATTCTGGAAGTTGGGAAAACAATTGGAGATATGGAGGCGATAGGCTTCAGCTACAAGAATGCAAATAAGTCTGCTTCATCTGAAAAGCAAACTAAGCAACCAATGTCAGACCCAATGTCGCATCATTCTGTACGACATGTGTACCCTCAGTTCAGAAAATCCAAGAAATCTACTTGGAGATGTCATCACTGTGGCAAACTTGGTCATATAAGGCATTACTGTTACAAGCTATATGGATACCCTCAGTCTCATGATCAACCAAGGACTAATCCACAAGTAGCTTCATCAAGGAAAGAGTGGAAACCTAAAGAAGGAGTTAGAGTCAAGTTCTTCGGCGAGGAAGAGATGTCTCCACAGCCATCTAGGGTGAATAGATCATATTCAAAGGATGTTGCTCTTCTTAAATCTCCGAGTTCTGGTGTAGATGTTATGAAGGAATGGAGGAAGAAATTTGTTGCTGCAAGTTCTCTTGAAGTCTCAAATGCACCAGCAACTATTCATGCAAGCATAGGTGAATCTGTAAGTGCAGATCCTAATGCTATTGTGCCAAATGTGATTCATGAGATATCAGTTGAGTCTGTTTCTGTTCCCAATGTTTAACCTCATGTTGAGACATTAGTTGAGACTACTTCAGATGTGAATATGGAACCCTCTGCTGGAAATCCAAACCCCATTGTTGACACATCTGAACTTGATCTCCAAATCCATCAATCTACCTTGGGTTCTGAACCATCTATCGTTTGTAAGAAGTCAGTTATTGAAAGTGTTCATGAATTGTTGTCATTCTGGTATTAGAAGTGAAGGTTTGGTTGTGCTACCTTTGCCAAATTTGTGTTAAAAAGGGGGAGTAGTTTGGTGAAGAATCTGTATTGTTTCTGTTGCTGTGAAGACTATGTGTGATTTGCAAGTGTTAGCTTTGGTCTGTAATAAGTTGAAGACTCTTTCAAGACAAGGCAAGTAACTGGTTGTGTAGTACTCCAAGTTGCTACTGGTTTACTAGTTTACACTTGTTGGATAGTTAGTATGTTCTGCTGCTATGTTCTTTGTTCCAACTATGCCTTTTGGAGTATGATTGTTGTTGGTATGGATGCATCATTTGAGGGGGAGTCTACTGCTAAGGGGAGCTTTGGTTCTCTATGTTTACCTTCTCTGATCTATGAGTTGTTTTAGAAAAAATTTGACAGAGGGGGAGATTGTTGGAACATTTTGTCTTGCATTTTGTCAAAAACAACTGATTGTCGAAGCAGATGCCGTGGCATCTGATTTCGTGAAGCTAGGACATCAGTCCTTTGCTTAAGTTTGATTTTGTGGGCCCTTGAAGATTTTATGAAGATATGTTTTTATAGTTACTTGAGGATCAAGTAGCTGTTCCAGAAGGGTTTTGATTTGTGGGTTGTTATTTGTTGAAATAATCTCTATTAAAAGATTGGTTTCTATCTTTACATTTGAATTTTGCAACAATATCTTGGAGATTCAATTTAGATTTGTTGTTGCAATCTGTTACTTCAGCCCAAGCAAACCCTAGTGCCTACCTGCTGCTGCTGAAGTCTATAAAAAGGATGAAGACCTAAAGCTTGAAGACCACTGAAGCTAATAGAGAGAGATCAAGTTTTTTAGGGTTGTTCATTGTTCTTTATCCTTGTTTCTTGTGAACAAACTTTGCTCCCTGATTCTATAAAGCAAAGTTGTGTTCTGTGTTCTTTAATTCTTCAAACTCTGATTGTTGATTGTTTGTTACCAATCATTGTGGCAGTGATTGAGAGAAAGGGAGAGAGGCTCTCATACTTAGGTTGAGATACTAAGTAGAAATACACTTGGGTAGATTAGGAAGTGAACTATGAACTGTGGTGTTCATGAGTGTCTGTAATTCCTGAATCTTGAGATAGTGGATTTCCTTTCTTTGGGTGCAAACCCTCCAGATGTAGGTGAAGTTTCACCGAACTGGGTTACCAATCTTCTGTGTTCTACTTTATTATTTTTCTGGTTTTGTTACTGTTAGTCAGTTGTCGAACCGGTTGTCCCAGCATCGCATTCGACATCTGTCCTATGCGAGAACCGTATTTATAAACTGGAAGCCTAGGATTGATTTCCGTCGGCCCCACGGTGAGGGCCAATGTTCCGGTATAGAACGCAGAAGCCAAGGCTAAGCAATTAGAGAGCAAAAGTAAACAAGACAAAATGAAATGAGTGAAAATGTGTTGGATCCCCCACCGCTTGGGTGGTGTCCTCTTTATATATTATAGGGTTTTGACTCATTCGGGTCATGGATCGCCTGGCTCGATAATTACAGAAATGCCTAAGCCCACTAAGATACAGAGCGTATATGCCCATATCAGTACAGGTCTCATGGTAACTCTTGATGATTCTCTTCTGACTAAGCATAAAAAGTTGAAAAAAGATTTTCTTGATGCGTCTGAAGTCTCTGCTAGATATAAGAAAACCATTTTTGAATTAAATGAAAACAACTTATCTCTGGTTAACTCTAACTCTGTTCTTAAAAATCAAATTTCCAAGTTAGAAGAAGTTATTGCATCTAGTACCTCTGATGAGAAAAATGAAACCAAATATGAAAAATCTTTTTAGAGGTTCCTAGCTAAAAGCGTAGATAGAAGCTTAATGGCTTCAATGATCTATGGCGTTAGCAGAAATGGAATGAATGGTATTGGCTATTCTAGACCCAGTAGAAGTGAACCTTCTATGCCTAAACCTAAATCTCTTTATGAACATTTTGTTCCTTCTGGCACCATAATACCTGAACCCTTATCTTCTGAAGGTTCTTTACCTATTAAGAAAGGAACATTTTCTATGTCAAAATATCATGCTCAAATTCCTTTGCATTATCCTGTTGAAAGACCCAAAGTTGTCAGAACTTCTGGGGTAACTAAGAAGAAAGGACCCAGAAAGTGGGTACCTAAGGAAAAGATTATATATGTTGCAGATATCCTTGATAGCTCCACTGAGACTCCAATCATGGTATCTGGACAGTGGATGCTCGCGTCACATGACGGGAGAAAAACGGATGTTCAAAGACCTAAAACTTAAACCTGGAGGTGAAGTTGGTTTTGGAGGCAACGAGAAGGGTAAGATTGTTGGCTCTGGAACCATAGGTATTGGTTGGTAAGGGTCCATGCATTGATAATGTTTTATTAGTTGACGGTTTGATGCATAATTTATTGTCAATAAGTCAATTAGCTGACAAGGGTTATGACATCATTTTCAATCAAAAGTCTTGCAGGGCTGTAAGTTAGATCGATATCTCTGTTCTGTTTAACAGCAAGAAGCGGAACAACATCTATAAGATCAGATTATCTGAGTTGGAAACTCAGAAAGTAAAGTGCTTTCTTTTTGTTAACGAGAAGCAATGTGTATGTCATAGACGGTTAGGGCATGCTAGCATGAGAAATATTTCTCAGCTAAGTAAGCTTGACCTTGTCAGGGGCTTACCCACTCTGAAGTATTCTTCAGATGCTCTTTTTGAAGCATGTCAGAAAGGCAAATTTACAAAAGTCCCTTTCAGGGCAAAGAATGTTGTTTCCACCTCAAGGCCGTTGGAACTTCTGCATATTGACCTATTTGAACCGGTGAAAACTGAGTCTATAGGTGGCAAGAAATATTGGATGGTCATCGTTGATGACTTTAGTCGCTGGACATGGGTAAAATTCTTAAGACACAAGGATGAGTCGCATTCTGTGTTCTCTACCTTTGTTGCCCAAGTGCAAAATAATAAGGGTTGCAGAATTGTCCGTATCAAGAGTGATCATGGCGGAGAGTTTGAGAAGTAGGAGTTTGAGAACATCTTTGATACCTATAGGATATCACATGATTTCTCTTGTCATAGAACTCCTACGCAGAATGGCGTTGTGGAAAGGAAGAACAGAATGGCGAGAACCATGATCCAAGAAACTGACATGGCAAAGCACTTCTGGGCTGAGGCAGTAAACACTACATGTTATATTCAGAACAGAATCTCTATAAGACCAATTCTGAATAAGACTCCTTATGAATTGTGAAAGAATGCAAAGCCAACAATTTCTTACTTTCATCCTTTTGGTTGCATTTGTTATATGTTAAATACTAAGGATAGATTGCATTTGCTATCTGCTAGGATATTCTAAACGTTCTAAAGGTTTTAGAGTTTATAACATTGAATCTAGAACTATTGAAGAATCTATTCATGTCAGATTTGATGACAAGCTTGACTCTGACAAGTCAAAGCTAGCTGAAAAGTTTGCAGATATGAGCATAACAATTTCAGATCAAGGCATTAATTCAGAAGGTGTGCTAATCCAGAAGCAAAAACATCAGAAGATGCTGCTACAACTTCTGATGCACCACGTCAGAAGAAAAGCCGAGTGATAGCTTCTCTCCCTGAAGAATTGATTCTGGGAAACAAAGATGAACCAGTCAGAACCAGATCTGCTTTCAAACCTTCTGAAGAGACTCTCTTGAGCCTAAAAAGTTTAGTCTCTCTGATCGAACCAACTTCCATTGATCAAGCTCTTCAAGATAAAGACTGGATTCTAGCTACGGAAGAAGAACTGAATCAATTCACTAAAAATGACGTTTGGAACCTTGTGAAGAAACCCAAGGATACTCATATCCTTGGAACCAAGTGGGTATTCAAAAACAAACTCAATGAGAAGGGAGAAGTAGTCAGAAACAAGGCAAAGCTTGTTGCACAGGGCTACAGTCAACAAGAAGGCATAGATTACATTAAAACCTTAGCTCCAGTAGCAAGGTTAGAAGCTATAAGGCTGTTGATTTCATTCTCCGTGAATCACAACATTGTTCTTCATCAAATGGATGTCAAGAGCGTGTTCCTCAACGGTTACATTTCTGAAGAAGTGTATGTTCATCAACCCCCTGGGTTTGAAGATGCTCTACATCCTGATCATGTCTTCAAATTAAAGAAATCTCTTTATGGTCTCAAGCAAGCTCCAAGAGCATGGTATGAGAGACTCAGTACTTTCCTTCTGGAAAATGGGTTCTAAAGGGGTAAAGTTGATACAACTCTTTTTTGCAAATCTTACAATAATGATATTCTGATTGTGCAAATCTATATTGATGATATTATATTTGGTTCTGCTAATCCCACTCTTTGCAAAGAATTTTCAAAGTTAATGCAGGCTGAATTTGAAATTAGTATGATGGGAGAACTTAAATACTTTCTGGGAATTCAAGTAGATCAACAACCAGAGGCAACGTACATTCATCAAAGTAAATATACCAAAGAACTTCCGAAGAAGTTCAATATGTCAGAATGTACTCCTGCTAAAGCACCAATGCATCATACATGCATTCTGGAGGTAGAAGACACAAGCTCTAAGGTTTGTCAGAAGCTCTATCGTGGTATGATAGACTCTCTTCTCTATCTGACTGCATCCAGGCCAGATATTCTTTTTCAGCGTTCATTTATGTGTTCGGTTCCAATCAGATCCTAGAGAAACTCACTTAATTGTTGTTAAGAGAATTCTCAAATATCTGAAAGGCTCTACTAACCTAGGCTTGATGTATAAAAAGCAATCAGAGTATAAGCTTTCAGGTTATTTATTGTGATAACACGGCTTCTATTTCTCTAAGTAAGAATCCTATCTTACACTCAAGGACCAAGCACATTGAGGTAAAGTATCACTTTATTAGAGATTATGTTCAGAAGGGCGTTCTTCTTCTGAAGTTTGTGGATACTGACCATCAATGGGCAGATATCTTCACAAAGCCCTTAGCAGAGAATAGATTTAAGTTTATTCTGAAAAATCTGAATATGGACTCTTGTCCAGCATGAAGATAGATCAGAACCTCTGACTATGATGCTTCTCTATCAGAATTTGTCTAGTTCAGAAGGTCACTTAAACGCGTGTCAGATTTATTCTGATACCTTGTTCCTTGAGCCTCTCGGGAATTTATGTTGTAATGATTCATATCTGCTTGATTCTCCACTGCTTGTTAATAGTACTTATTGATTATTATTACCACATAAATTTCCAACCGTTGATTTTCACTTTTTCCTTTGTATTCTCAACCACTCAGCGGTTACTTTTTAAAATCACCATCTACCCATGTTCTCACACACGTTTCAAGAATTTTAAAACTGTTTAGTGAATTTCTTTTCTCTCTGTTCTCTCTCTTGCTTATAATCTCTCTCAACCCAAGCCTTCATCATGTCTCAATTCAACTCTTCTGATCCTCAAGAGCAATCTGTTCTTGAATATTTTGCTGAGCACATGGCTAAAGAGCAAGTAGAAAAGGCTGCAAGTGAAAGACCTTCTAGGTTTCCTACTATGGTTGTGGGTCTTCCGACATGGCAATCTGCATCTAGAGAAGTCTCTCAATCCAGAAATGAAGAACCTCAACAGCAAGAGGAAATTGACTCGGCAGACCGAGCAAGAGTCATCTCAATTACCCAGAGGACTGTTGCTATTCACTGCAACCTCTTAGTTAGAGAACTCAAGGTTCTCAAAGAACTTAGGGTTAATTTTGAGAATTTGGCTGATAACGGCATCGACATCCGACCGGAGATGGAAGCACAAGGTTGGAGTAATTACTTTGAAAGGCTAACTGGGCCTATCTACACCAAGCTAGTCAAGGAATTCTGGAAACATGCTGAGTGCGACAACTACTATGTTGTTTCACATGTTCTGGGAAGGAAGATTGTCATTTCTGAGAAATCAATTTCTCAACTTCTTGGAATGGAGTTTGGTGTTGGAAAGCGGTTCCAGAATGTAAGCAACGGGATTCGCGAGATGAAGCCAATAGTCAACAAGGAACTCTTTGTCAACTAGGAGCCAAAGAAGATAGAGTACAAATCCATTGATCTTCATCCTGAACTGAGGGTTTGGCACAAAATCATCCTCTCTTGCATCAACCCTAGGACTCTGTCTAGTTCATCTAACTACATCAACGCTACTCAGATGTTGATGATCTTCTCAATCAAGAAGAAAAAGAAGTTGTGCCTTCCCTTCTTCATATTCACATATCTCAAGGAGTGC
Source organism: Lotus japonicus (assembly GCF_012489685.1). Classification (NCBI taxonomy): domain Eukaryota; kingdom Viridiplantae; phylum Streptophyta; class Magnoliopsida; order Fabales; family Fabaceae; genus Lotus; species Lotus japonicus. The sequence continues at coordinate 48,992,919 of NC_080043.1, read as the reverse complement.
ATCAAGAAATCAAGAACCACAGCCGGTAACAAGAAGACTGCAATTTATTACATTGCCTTTGGAAAAATTCTCTCTGACATGTTTGTGGAGAGTAAGCTGGTTGAAGACCTGATTGCCACGGGCTGTACAGAGGATTCAACCACACCTTCTGGAGAAGCTTTCAATGTAAAGAATCTGAAGAGGATGAAAATCGTTGAAAAGATTGTTGTTCCTCCACCTGAGGAGCTTCAGGAAGAGATAATCCATAAGAGGATTGTTGTTACTCAGACCCTACCCGCAACTCCTGAAGCAGAAACTTCTGCTCAAGAGGAAACCAGTTCTAACCAAGTTGTCGCTCCTCAACCCACTCCTCAACCAAACCTTCCTATCATCCCCTATACATATCCAGAGCCTACCACCCTTCTGGAATGCATTAACATTTTTAATGATAGGGCATCTACAAGGCTGAAAAATCTCTATGCTTACACCGACACAAGTGAGAAGCCCAATCTGGTTAATTCAATGTGGGAGAGATTCTGCAGCTTGATGGAAGGATGCATTGAGGACATGCATGCGTTCGCAGATCAAGAACATTTTGATCAAGTTGAGGCTGCAAGGGTAAAGCACGAATCTCTGAATGAACGAAGACGAGAGCTCATCAAGAATCTAAAATGTTCATCAAGCTGAGAGAAGCAATTCAGAATACAAAGAATCAGGAATAACATTCAGAGGCAGCCAAGGCTAAGAGAGCTGAAGCTGAAGCCAAATAAGCTGAATTAGAAAGACTAGTTGCTAAGGCTGAAGAAATGGTCAGAGCCACTGGTGTAAGACTTTGAAGCTGCTCAGAAAGAGGCTGCTCGCCTAGAAGTTATGGAACAAGCTGCTAAGTTAGAAGCTGAAGCTGCTGCCCTGAAGGCTAAAGAGCTTGCTTCTGCATCTGATTCTACATTTGCTCCAGATCCGCACGCAACTTCTTCTATGGATGTCAGCTCTGCCTTAATTATTATATCCGCTCCTACTACTTCATCAATTCTAGCTGATCCGCCTGTTTCTGTTCAACCTGATCTTACTGCAATAGTGCAAAGGCTTGAAAGTGTTCAGAGGAAAATTGAAGAACAAACTGCTTTAAACTAGAGCGTGCAAGCAATGTTTGCACATATTATGAAGAGGCTTCCTGATCCTAAACCCTAGTCTTCTAGGATTTCCTTCTGTTTTTCTTTTCCTTCTGATTTTCACCTTAGTATCTTTTATATCTTGTTGATATTCATTTTATTCTTTGTGTTACTTTACTTTTTTATTTTTTTGATCATTTCTCATCATCTTCTAACACATCTCACACATACACTAAACGCTTTAAAAATCATAACTTCTTTTTATTCATTAAAATTTTGGATACATTTAAAATGGAGGATTTCTCCTCATTACATGATATCGTTGGCGCATAACGTCCAACTGCCTCTCAATAGGCTGGATTTGTGTATGAAGTAGTGCCCACTCCTGCCCACACTCCTCTTTCTGTTCCTCTGTTTCTTCTACTCGGAGCTCCAGCTCCGTTTCCCAAGCATACATCTCCATGCGAATGTCAGCTTCTGCTCGAAAGAGCTCTCCAAGCTCCTCAACGAATTCCAGATTTTCCGAAACCGGTCGTTCTGGTACTTCCGTTTAACGATAAGAAGTGAATATCTGGCGACAGAATGCCATAACTCAAAATGAAATTCTCAGAATTGAAGAAAACGATATAAACGCAGTATTGGCCAAAATACGCCAGAAAACTACTTTTTGCAATTGGCGTTGGATGAAGAAACTTCATTAAAAGTTTCGAATAGAAAAATGTTTCATTAAGGGTCTTAATTAAAGTCCCTGAGAAGTTAAAGTCTAGCTTCGACGGACTTCCGGGAAGCCAAACCTATCGTGTGTACAGCCCAGAGTTCCGTATCGAAACACCGGTCACGGGAAAAATAAAGAGAGGTTCTTATTTTTCTAAAGATTTTGAATTTCGCTTAAACAGTTCTTTAAGAGCGGAAATAGCATTTTTCGGACACTTTCGCCATAAGGCGGGTGTGCAAATGGCTCGTCCTAAATCCTGTACTGGCTATAGTGCTATCCTCAAGCTATTCCTGTACTTTCTTCTTCATTAAGTTATCCAAAACAACATTCTCTTGTGCAGGGTCCTGTCACGCTTACACCGATCCTATGCGTGAGTTTGAAAAGTAATTATTTAATCCAAGTCAGAAATCTGGGTCTTACATATTTCATGTAAACTGCATTTCAGTAATTAACATCTACACTTCACATCCCATTGTCTGATGATAACAAGACCATACTAGAAGATGCCAGCAAAGCATAGCTTGAAGACGTTCAAGGAAGACTACACAAGCAAAGAAAGTCAAATCAGCCAGATCTTTTGAACAAGAGAAGAGAAGACTAATCAAGATAGAAGACAGTCCAAACAAGAAAAGAAAGGTCAAAGCTGAAAAGACGACTCAAGCAAATAAAAAATCAAATTTGCAAAGTTGTCTGATGAAGAAAATAGAAGAACGTTTGAAGAAAGAAGGAGAGTCAGAGCTTCAAATCCAGAACTATGCAAGATATATTCAAGCTGACAGATCGTCTATGAAGACCGTGATTAAATAAGATCTACATCATCTATCTCAAAGGATGAAACAATGCCTAGAGAAAGAGCGGCACATTTAAATTGAAAGCTCTCTGAAATTGTTGAAAGAGAAAGTCAAGTGCAATGAATCACGTTATATCTCAGAAAGCACTTTTGTCCAGGAAACGAGTACAACGTTGTCCCCATCGAAGTTTCCTCTTTCTCTCACGAAAGGATTGGATTGCTGCTGCCGATGCTACAAACCAACTGAAAAGATACATTTTGTAGCAATTGGGTACATCATAGGACACAGTGCATTTAATGAATATGACAAGAAGACTGTTTGATCCAACGGCTAGTACTCAAGAGGCTCTACACGCTCCAACGGCTCTCAACATATCCAAGAAGCTATTGGAGTATAAAATGAGAACTTGAAGATTTTCTGATATAAGAAACTGAGCTCCAACTTTTATCCAAGTCGGAAATCTTCTTCAACTCAGGAAGAAGCAACCTCAAAGAAAAGCCTAAGAGTCAAACCTTTAGCCATCGACTGCTTCAAAGAGAGATATCCTTAAGAGTCAAATCTTCATATCATACTCTCTCTAAATCAAGAACACAAAGTATACCCAGAGTCAAATCCTCAAACATTTTGTAGTTCCCAAGCTTTGCAATTTCTACTATCCCTCTTGTGAGAAGAGAAACTTGTAGAGCCAAACATACATACATGTACATGTTCGGGTTGGGAGCCCAGAGATGCCGCGCGGGGTCTTCTTCTCTTAAGATGAGGAGGGAACGATTGCAGAGAAATCTTGTTTTTGCTACCTAGGGCCCCGATGGAGATTCTTTTCCTAGAGATCTCACTTAGGGAACTTAAGGTGTGTGTGTACGAATCATAAACTGGAATTGGTGATGGTGGGTTGTCGGAGACGGGGAGGCAGTTCTTGGATGTTGGTTGAGACTCTGAGCCAAGGGAGGACTGATAATGTTGACATGGTGCAGTTGGATGAAGAGAATCTTGTAGTTGTTAGGGATGGGGTGAGCTTGGTCGGATTTCTTCCTAATCTTGTTGTGCTAGTCACTGCTTCCCAGGATCCTTCTGTGTTCTTTTCTAGTTGTTTTCGTGGACTACCATGTCTTGGTAGGTGCAATATTTGGGTGGCGCGATGGTGTTTTGCGGAAATCTTGCAAGGGATTTGTCTACTAGTGATTTCTCTATTTTCTAGGCTTCATTTGGGAACTTTGGTTTACAGCGCCCTATTTCTTATTAGGTAGCCTTTTCCTTTTTGTTTAAGCAGTTGTTGGTGTGGGATCTTCTTCTCTTTCTTCGGGGCACTGCATTATGGCTAGGGTTGTGGAAGAGTTTGTCGTTTTTCCTTTAGAGGTTGCTTCTCCTATTGGTGGAAAGCAAGGACGGATGTACCTTATAGGGTCTGGGGTCAAGTGCCCTCATTCCCATAAACATTTTGATATTTCCTTAATACTATGTGTTGTTTGTATTATTTGTCTTATAAAAAAAATATTTTCTTACTACTATATGTATTATTTGCCCCCATGACTTATTTATATGTATGTGTCTATGTATATTGCTCCCACGACTCAAATTAACTTTCTAAATCCGTCACTGGTGGAAAACATCTTTGAGAGGGGAAATCTTCTTCGTTCGAAACATTTTTGCTTCTCTACCTCGTGAGAGAGGGTGTCAAAAATATGTCAAAAGAGTCGCAACCCCGCCAAATGCTTCCAACCACATGTATGGATTTGGTTGTTGTTGGTGGTGGTGACTTAACTTCTGGTGAGAGAACCTGCCCTCGGTTCCTCCTACTTCGTTGGTTCTGGGGAATGCTCCTGATGGAGTTAAAAATGTGTGGCTTGTTGACAAATTTGTGGGCTTGACATCTGCGGTTGGAAAAGGAAATGAAAGGAAATTATCTAGATTCAAGTGATAATGGACTAATGTGAAAACATACAAATGTAATGTTCAATGCAGAGATATACCATAACAGTAACGACAGATAAGTGAGGTGAGGTAAAGGTTATCTGGAAGACCCACCATTCTGGCCCTCATAATCTTTTGACACATTGATTGATGTTCCTACATGATATGCTACTCATCGTTGGGAGACAAATATCCAGTTCTGACATTGTTGCCTCTGTACTTACACTGCCCTATAAGCATGTGCAGGTTGATCAAGCTGTTGTGTCTTAATTTCACACCTGTACTGTTCATGCAACATAATCAACAGATATACCTCTCGCGTTTTTCTTATGATTTTCTTGTTAACTGAATCATCCAAAAAATTACTAAAGATTCATATCACAATCATATAAAAGATTACTGCGCCACAATCATATACGTCCATAGTTTAATCATATACATAAGTTTAAATAATCATATACATAGTTAAAAGGCTTAAATATGTTGGGGGCCCCTATAAAATAGGGGTCCTTTGGTTTAAGCCCCTACAAAAAAATTTCATGGGAATAAGCCCCTAATGAGAAAATAATATATAGTGATAAGCCTCTGCCGTCAACTTCCGTTAAAAAATATATGAGTCAGCAAACGGAGCTGACATGGACCTTTGACACCTCATCAAGTGGGCCCACAAACTGCTGACGTGGAAATGAGAAGAGAAATATGAAAATGTCAAATGTGAGATTTGAACCCAAGACCTAAAGCATAATGGGCAACATCCTTCCCACTAGGCTACAAGCTGCATCATTAGTACAAGTGCAAAATTTAATATATATATCTTATTTAAACTGAAGCTGCTAATATTTCAACCAAAAATTTAAAAATGTCCTAAGCATGATTTGAACCCAAAACATAAAGGTTCATGGAGGAGGCTCTAACCACTAAGTCAACGCCTAATTTATGCATGTATTTTTAGCGCAAAACTAAATATATATTTAAAAACAAACTGATAATGCTAAATAAATTTGATGTGGTAGTTCTAAAAATTACATTTTTAGGCTCTTATACGCTCTTATATAATGTATCAATTTGAAACAAAATAAAATATTAAATGTAAATAGAAAAACATATTTACAAAACTTTAAAACGTAAGAAAGTTAAATCTTGCAAATTTATTAGAGTTCATATATTGACTTTTTTTAAGTACTAATGAGTATATATACTGAAAGAGCAAATAATAACTTTTTATGATACATAATATAATATAATATAATATATATATATATATATATATATATTGTTGTGCGCATGAATAACAAAATGAGCCAGTGGCTCAATTGTAAGGACTTTGAGTATGATCCTCCATGTATCAGTTTATGGTGTTCGAATCCAGATTAAGGACTTTGAGTATGATCTCACCAACCACATTATTTATACTTTTTATTTTCATAAAGTAATAAAGTAATTTGGATGAGAGAGAAATAATTAATATTTTAAGCTAAGAACTCAAAAAGCAAAACTCCTTATATAAGAACTGAGTTCTTATTTTGAAGAACTAAGGAGTCTATGTTAGCACCTCCAATGGTAAAGTTCTTAGTTCTTAGTTCTTAACTCCAAACTAAGAACTTTGCATTGGAGATGCTCTTACACACTTTTTGAGGTGAAAGAGGTGGAATTAGGAGAGAAATTAAATTAGAAGAAAAGAAAAAGGTAGAGAGAGAAAGTATAAGAAAATAGATGATAAGATGAGAGAAATATAAACAAAAATTTGTGGAAATTAGTTGAAATATGTGTTTAAAAAATTAGACGTGTATATATCATTTAAAAAATTAGACGTGTATATATCATTGTTGGAGAGGGGAAGGAAAACAGTGCGTGAACAGTTCAATTTCAGTTTTCCACCCACTTTAGGCGAGAAAACTCAAAAAGGGACCGATTAATTTTCAAAAGACCTGTATACCCAGAGTAATTCGATGGTGCCTGTCTGTACACTTCTTAATTTATTGTTTTTATGTATTGGTTTCGTAATTAACTTATTTACCTTAAATTTCAAAAATAATAATTATAATAATTAATAACAAAAAATTACACACATTTTTTATGCAGTTGTAAGTGAAAAACTAAAAATATAATATAAAATTTTATTAAGTTCTTTTACAAATATCATTTATTTTTGGATTACAAATGGAAGATGTTACAAATATATATCACTTAACATGCAAGTGGAATATAAATTATTTTTAAAGTATATTACATAAATTGGGTAAAGTAGTAATTATATTAACATAACTTTCACTTTTTCTTTCATTCTCATTTCTTTTTCTTTTCATCCAAACAACTTAAAAATCATTTTATTTTTCTCTTATAATCCTTCCTCTTGTATTCTTTCCTCTTATATTATTTCCTCTTATTTTCATCTCTACATCCAAACAGAGCATAAGAGCTTTAAAAACTCATAACTTTACTGGGTCAAACCCAAACGAAGCAATACATCAAGGGTGTTAAATTTCGCACCTCACCCAACCAATTTAACACCCCACTTTAATATAATAATTGTCCAAACTATCCCTAACATTAAGTGCATTAATCCGGGATTTGATTCTTGGAACCTGTTCTGAGTAACATTCCGGGAATTTAAAACCCGGAAGCTTCCGGGTTCTAATTTCCGAAATCTATTGTATGCTTTTTGGGTTTTAAAACTCGGAAAAACCATAATCCCAATTGAAAAAAGTTACGGATTCTAAGTCCCGGAACCTATTTTATGCCCGAAAACACCATAATCCAATTTCAAAAAGTGTTTCGATTTCTATTTTCCGGAACAACTTAAATCTCAGAAGAAAAAAAAATTAACAGCGTAAACGAAAAGAAAGAGAAGAGGAAGATGAAAAGGGAATGAAGAGTAAGAGAGAATGGAGAATGAGAGGGAATGAAGAGCTCAATAGAGAGGGAGTTTGAAGAAGATGGAGTGGTGGGAGGAAAAATGGTTGTTTGAAGAAGATGAAGAGTGAGGTGGGAAGTTAGAAGTGGAAAGGGATAGTTTTGACGAGGGGGTATTTTAGGGTATTAAATTTTGGAGTGGAGTGGGAAATTGGTTGCTTGGGTTGGGAAACTTAATCCCCCATACACCAGTAGCTAAGAAATTCTCGATCTCGAGTTCACAATTACACTACTTTCCTATTTTATTTATGTTCTAAATTAATTTTTCTATTTTAAATATTTTTTCTTAAAAAAACTAATATGTATTCAAATACTGATTAATTTAATATTTGGTCTATAGTCTTTAAAAAAAAATTGGTCTATGGTCTTCTTCAAACAAAGTTGGCAGGATGGATGATGGGCTAGCTCATCCAACCTACAATGCAAATTGGATGGACAAACCAAGTGTGAAACATTTTTGGAAATTGTTCTCTTCACACCTTTTCTATCTTATTTTTTGTAGAGAGATGAGAATACAAGAGAGAAATGAATATATGATAAGTAATATGATAGAAGTAGATAACGATAGGAAGAAAAACAGATTGAAAATGAGGTGTAAATAACAGAAGTCTGAACATATCTAAGTTGACAAAAAAAATTCTGGGAAAGGCCATGGCAAATTGAACAAAAAGAAAAAGAAAATATCATACCACCCCTCAATAGAATATTATTTTGATGATCTAATTATCCAAAGGGAAAGACTAAGTTTTGGCTGACACTCCTCTCATACCTCCACCTTATGAGAGAAAGGAAGAAAAGAAAAAATGAGAGATATGATAGGTAATGTGATAGAAAATTAAGAAATAGAAAGAAAAAAAGTTAGTGGAAATGAGATGGATGAAAAAGATGAGGTGAATGAATCAAAACTCGGTTGCTAATAGTTGGAGAAGAGAAGAAACGTTCTCAGCCTTTTCATCCACTTCGTATAGCCACAGTCCACATATCTCAACAGTAGTATCAAATCAAATATATAAGAAATGCACAGATCAGAGACAAGAAAAATATACTACAAAGGCATCAAGGTAAGTTTGTACAAAACGAGAACATAGTTAACACATTAGAGGATCAGAATATCTTCTAATTCAAGAGTTAAATTATAACATGACATTTTAGTTTACCTCTTTCAGTGATTCTTAATGATGACTAGAATTGAAAAAGTACAACAACATAACAATATCTTAAAAGGTTAAGACTAGATATTAAGCGAAAGGAAGGATCATCATGTTCACATCTCAGCTATATAACTAGTGAAGATATGTAGCTTGGTACTGATAGCCATTTCCAAAGTAGTTTCCATGATGAGTAGGAGAGATGTTATAGGTAGCCGTGCCAAAGAGAGGAGGAGGGCAATGATTGTCGGCGGGTGCTGGGTACATGTATGGTCGGTCATACACATATTGTGGCGGGTACCTGTCAGCAACTCTAGCATATGAACTTTTGTTATCAGAAGGAATGTTAGAGAAACGAGGAGCATATCCCACAATGCCATTAGCTCGGGGTCTCTTGGGCTGAGGCTTTGTTGCTTCAGTTTCCCTCTTTTTTTCAGCTTTGGCCTTCTCTAGTTGAGCCACTCGCTTCACGAGATGATCCACAGGATACTGCTCCTCAAGCTTATGTTCTTCAATGCACTTGATTACACCCTTCAGAGCAATCAGCTCTCGTTCATTGACCTCAATCTGAGACAACCAGACACAATAAATATAAAAACAGAAAGATACAGTAGATTACCAAAAAAGAATCAAACAAAAAATTTCATGCATGTTTGGAAACTCTTTTACAATTAATTCTAAAGACAGAATCAGATCTGGGGAGAAGCTTCTGTGAGTAGCTACGGAGTTTTGGAATTGATTAAAGAAAAGTCGACCCAAACATTCTATTCATTGAATTGAAGGCATCTTCAATCATATAAATAAGAAACTGATATCAGGGAATAGAAAGCCACCGTAAGGTTGAAGATGAACATTGTTCAAACATCCAGCAAGAAAATATTATAAATTGCTAGAATAATTTACTAAGCAAGCAATAGAATCTCAGACTTACATAAATTCAATGTTTGTATAGTCAAGTGGCATGTCAAAATACACCCACTTAAAACAAAATCATTGACTACCCTTAAGCTGCAGAGCAAACTAAAAGCTCTGAACACCTAAGAAATTAAAGAATCTTCAAGAGCTTTCTCAACAAGCACAGTCCTGAAGTCCTAAACATCAAATACTGAAGCTCTAGAATCAAGTTCACATAGACTAAACTAATACTTCCACTAGAGTCTTGCAACAAAGTGCTTTTCAACCTAAACTATGCAAACTGCTGCTCCATCGAATTAAGCACAATTTCCATCTATAATAGGAGGATCCCCATCATCTTTATCAATTTTTTTCCAAACTAACAAACAAGTGTAGGCTTTCCTTCTCATCAGTTTTACCTACAGGCAAACTACATTTTCAAGACAGTTCTCACTCTAATCAGAAACTATTTGTTTTATATGATAAGCTCCACAATTTTACATAGTATGGGTGCATTTAGGTAAAGATCTTAATTAAGCGCTTAAGCCAATGAGCACGTACCACAAGCACTTATTTGAGATGATTATGGAAATAAGTTCAAAAGAGCTTGTATGTAAGTATAACTGTATAAGTACTTATTCATAAGCTAATCAGATAAGCTTATCGAAATAAGCTGAAAATAACTTAAAGTTAGGTCGCAGGCTATTTTCATAAGCTTAACCATACACCTGCATAAGCTTTTATGCTATAAGATATGTTTAAATAAGCGCTACCAAACGCTCTTTATATGTTCTAGCAAAATAGCAATAAGGCGGTAAGCAATTATGACAAAGTGCAACAGAAGTCCTATGAACTCACTGTATCCTATTTGGTGAATTTCAAAATTGGACTTTTAACAGTTCATTTCTATTATCTGATCACGCTAGCCCAATTATGTGACATGTCCTCATTTATGTACAAAAGAAATGTAGGTATTGAAGTTAGAACTTAGAAGTGGTCACCCATTATGGGACAAAAATAAAGAGGATCAGAACCTAAAAGCAAAATAGGGAGACTAGCATAGTATCCCCAAATGCCTCTAAGCTTGTGAACAGTTCTGAATTTCCCTGAAATCTTACGAAACTTTTCCCTTAACAAAAAGATCAAATTTTGCCAAATGCATTCCAGATTATTCATATTCAGGGAAGTGTGGCTTTCACTCTTATCTTTCTGCCCTCACTGATAACATACATTGCTAATTTGCTATAGATGAAGCTGAAGAAACCTATACGTAAAATCAGAAATAGTCTGAACCACAAGTCCACAACCAGTAACACAGCACTCTGGCAGGAAAATCAAGTAATGTGCAAGTTTTATGAAAGTTCAAATTAATTTGACAAACCGGTCAATTCTCACCTATTCTACCAGCAGAACCTGACTGGTCCAAACTCCAAATAGCACCAATAAAATGCATACACGAGGGTAAGATCTTTTGTAGCTAATTCAAATAATGTTAACACATGATCTGACCACACAACTAGTCGCTACTACAGCAACCATTCATCCACAACTACTAAGCTCAATATTTAATGATGGCAAAAAGAATTCTAGGAAACCTTAATTAGAAGTGGACAGACGAACGAATATGACAATATTTCAGATCATTAGTTCAAATCATTAAACAAATACAATGGAGGAAATAATAACTTAATATAGCAGAGATTCAACAACACACCTGTGCAGTGGGGGATGAGTTAACACTTTTGACAGGAGAGGAAGCTTTTCTGGCGTCCTTCAAATAAGACTTCAGTAAGGAAACAGGACAAAACTGTTCTGTAAGATCAAATGAAAAGGCCAAGTTAACAGCATCAAGTTGCCGCCCACTGTTTACCAAAACCTCTATTACACCTGTACATCCAAAATGTAAAACGAATCATTAAGAAAACAGCTGCAATAGATTTGTCGCTTCATCCTATAATTGATAGAGATGCTAGAACAATGCATGAAACTTGCATGTTAAAAGTCATAAGGGGTGCTTTCAAGAAACTTTTTGGGTTCTCATTAAAAAGTCAAGCAATACTACTTTGTTATATGTTAGGATGCGAAAGCCAAAAAAATTCTACTCTAACCGTATAATAATAATAATAATAATAATAAACAGGTGCTATCATATTTGATAATGTCCATCATTGGTTTTCACACAGCATCTTAGCATATTGATGCATTCCATTCAATTGTCTTCAATAGTTCGAAGGAAAATTAAAGGGTCATCGACTAATCTCAATTCAGGCTTCCTTTAGCTGTTCCTTTCAATAATTTAACAAGAAACACCAAGCAGGACATCTATGAAGATTGGAAAAATACCAAAAATTAATAACCTAAAGTGGACTTGCAAAAAATATGTTCATAATATGGCAAGTTTTGGCAGGACCAGATACTTTCACGTCAACTTATATTAATCACAAAAAGAAAACTAAAGAAACAACTTTTTGTTATTGAAATAAAAAACTAAAGAAAAACTAAACATGAGGTAATTAGATGAAAAAGTTGTGAATAGAGTAAACAGAATAATAAAACCAACTTCATCTTTTCGTTGCATTAAATTTAGTTCAACATTCATTAAAAACTCAGATGGTTTTGATAAGGTTTTGATCCGTATTAAATATTATAAATGAAAAAACACACACCAGGCATCTTCTCTGTCAAACCAAGGCAACGGCATAAATCAGCAGTTTGGCGACGCCGAGACACCACTGGAATCAGCTTGGACAACTCTTGTTCATCAAAACCAGAGGCAATACCAAAACTGGCCAGAAGTTGCAAAAATGCATGAGCCTCCAATGAGTTCCCATGGCTAGCATCCATGTCAAGAGCATCCAATCTAGGTTTCCACTCTTCAGCAACTGACTTTGCCCTGTCTTTGATATCTTCTGAAATTACATTAGAAGCACAGTCTGAATTGTTCAGGAAATCACTTAGACATTCCATCAGCATAATGCAGGTTCGGCGAAGACCCAATAAATTAGCATCCTTTTTAATATCCTGACTTGACACTTCCATACAGTAAAATCCTTCCAATGAATCTAAAACTAGACGGGCAGCATTAGGAGCAGCTCGCAATGCATGTGGAATTTCATCCCTTACAGCAGCAAGGTTCTTACGGTTATCAGATATGAATTTGTGAAGTCCAGCAGCATTCATTTCTTTACATAGTTTTACCAACTCTGGATAAGACACCAACTCAACACTTCCATTTTCAGGAGAAAGTTTCACATCTTCCAAGTTACCTTCAGCCAAAAGGGACCCAGCATCCACTGGTGTCTCCTCTAAACCCTGTCTCCCTTGACCACCACTGGAGACAAAAGCCAAATCCTTTGATGAAACCTTCCGGTGCTTTTCTCGAGCATTTACAATAGCAAATGCAGCAGCATCCCTTTTCTCTTGAAGCCTCTGCAACGAGACCTGCTCCTTAGAAAACACAGCTGCTTCCCGCTTCTCCAACAGTTCACGAGATTTCCTTGTTTTGCTTTCGAATTCTTTTTCTTGGTCTTCCAATTCATGAAAGCGCCTCTTCAAGGATTTCTCAAGCCCATGAAAATGTTCCTCTAGTTCTTTCCATTTCAAGTTAAGAGTAACAGCTCGATAGCTTTCAAGCTCAGCAAATGCCTTTTGCAGCTGTTGTATCTTAGAAGTTGTAGAGTCCATCAGCGTAGCAACTGAATCTTTGTCTTCCATAGCAAAGAAGCTGACAAAGATAAAATGATGAAAAATATCAAATTTCAACTTATGAAGGCATGGACGATGTGCAGCAGTATGAACTATGAACTATACATTTATCAGGAATTACAAATACTTGTTTTTTGGACATGAGAAAAACCATCTTTGTGCTGTCCAAATGCAGCGAAAAAAATGATAGCAATTAACAGATAAAAGATTGCAATTGCAGACATCACTATTAAGATAAAGGTTGAGAGCAAAACCTACTGTGATTTTGCAATATTCTATTTGTAACTACCAGAAGTATGATGATACTTTCTGGTAGAGTTCAGTGATGATTGAGGTTTATATCTTTCTATTTTGGAGTGAAATCTACCAATCAGACAATGAACCAAAAGTTAGTGTGTGAAGTGCATTTCTCCGTATTTCCTTTGACATTAACGATGCAAAAGGAACGATTTATATTGCACACAAAATTCACAGAAAATAAAATAAGAGTCCAATTTCAACTGGTTAGCTTGATTAGTCACTTAAGCTTGCACCAAAACAACCAAAAATTGAAGTCTTTAAGCTTCAAAACAAAGACAAGAAGAATTGCTGAAGTTCTTACCAAAGAATATGTTCGGATCCAAACCTTTTGAGCCACAATAAAAATATCAAATTAATAAAATAACAGGAACAAAATCAGCACACCATTTCTACTCATCAATTATAACAATTTAAAGAAAAATATTACAACATAAAGGAAAAACTTTAAAAATTAGCAGAGTGATGAATTTTGAGCAGAAAATAAAAATAAAAATCACAAAGGTCCCTGCAGTGAAGTAACAAGAAGAGTAGATTTCAAGCAAAATGTCTACGAAATCTCTTCAATAGAAAATCACATGATGAACAACACAAGCAGATTCTCGTTCCACACGAGAAATCATAGCCGATCTAAACCGACAGCAAGAAAACAAAATCATAGCAAAAAAAAAATACTAAAAATGTAAATAAAAAAACTGAGGAAGAGAAAATAAGAGTTACCTGATTGATCCGGAAGAAAATATAGAAGAGGTTGAGGAAAAGAGGGAGAGAAAAAATCTCAATCCATTTTCTCAGTGCAACCCTCAGAGAGAGAGAGAGAGAGAGAGAGAACGGCGAGAAGAAGAGAAAGAAGGGAAAGTGTGTGGTGTTTGTTTAATTAGTCAAAAGAGAGACACAAAGCTGACTCTGTTTCTTCTCGAGTATAATTTTTTATGCTCAAATATGTTTTTGGTCCCTACAAATATAACAAATATGTTTTAGTACTTGAAAAATATTTTTGGACCAAAAACCAATATTTGTCATTTGGAGAGTTTCGTTTCCGCTTTGGCCTATACCGTTTACGGACAGTACCAACCATTACTGTGTTTTTACATGTGAGAAAGAAGCGTCTTTTTTTTTAAAAAAAGAAATATTTAATGAATGTGAGAAGAAGTGTCTTCGACAAAATTAAGATTACTGACATTCTTCTTGGGAGTTGTTACAGTGACATTACAAATTTAGAGACATGTACGTAGTGTTATCAGACTCGTACCGGTGATCGACTCGGTCGAGGTACTGGATCAATGAGTTAATGGTTCAACCACTGGGTCACTGGTTGAACCGTTTAACTCGGTCGATACTAAAAAAAATTAAAAAAAAATTCATAATACCATAATAAAATGTCACAAAATACCATACACACAAAAGCAATAAGGAATTTTTTACCACAACAAAATGTCACAACTCACAAATAACTGAAATAAGTTTTAAACATCATCAAACAACATCGATTTTACGCTTTAATCACAACAAAAAGCGTAGGAACAAGTTTAAAATAGAATAAACAACTAAGATCTTGTACATTATAAGCTAACAAATGATATATGCACATGAAACAACTTGTATATAATCCAGTTTCTCATTCAGGCTAGCTAAAAAGATTTTCAATTTTTCAATTTTTTACAACACCAAAGCTTGTTATTCATATTCTTTAATTTGTCCTAAAAGAAACGACAAGAAGACTTTGCAAAGAAATTATATACAGAACAACTTGACTCATTCTATATTAATAAGAGTAACTAACATTAATTAATAACTTCATATTAAAAACACACAAATAATTATTTTAACTTATTGTTAAATAACGTTTTTGAAACAATTGTTAAATAACGTTAAGAAATAGTTATTGTTAAATATATATATATATATATAAGTAATTATTATAATGGTTGGGTTGTGTTTTAGTTATTTTGTGTAATAACACTAACCTTTACTTTCGTTCAAAATAAAAACTAATGTTTACTTGTCAAAGATTTGTATAGTATTATTTTTGTTTATATAAATACAAAAATACAATTAATTGTAACTATTATAATAAAACACTTGTCTAGCCTAGTGGTAAGGTTCACAACATTGAATCTCTAGGGAGAGGGAATGGGTTCGAATCCAAGCTAGACACTTTTCCAAATTTTTTTCGCAACTAATAAATGCTAAGAAAAAAAAAGTGCTCTGTTAAAAAAAAAAGTCCGGTTCTAAGGAAAAAAAAAATGCAGGGAAAAAAAATGCCAGTTCTAAGAAAAAAAAATTCTCTGTTAAAAAAAAGGCCGGTTCAACCGAGACCGGCCGAGTCTCCGGTTTAATCATAAAAACCGGCCGAGTTGACCGGTTCACACCGGGCGGCTTGCATGGCCGATCCGATGCTCGGCTCGAACCGGTCTAGGGTCCGGTTCCCGGCTCAACAGGTCGAACCGGCCGGTTCGAGCCGAGTTTTATAACACTTCATGTATGCATTTTTATTTTTATTTTTAAAAGGATTGCAGGTAGTCTAATCAACGAACTATTTTTACAACATTTATTAGTTTTCTGTATCCATTATTATTTTTTTGAAAAAAACTTATTTTTAATTAAATAAACTGTCATTAATTAAATTAACTTTTAAAAATAGATGATACAATTTTTTGGGAACAAAAATAGATGATACTGTAATATAATTCTCTCTATCTCTATCCATATGTAAATAAATAAGAAACTATCCATATGCATCTATCTATATTCTGTAAAAAAAACTTACTTAACTGTGTATCTATATATATATATATAAAGGAGACTTGAGTTTAGTTGCACTCTTTTACATTGAATGCATTAAACATTTCTTAAGTATTAATAACTTAAATAATAAAATAAAAAACTAAATAAAATTTTCTAAGTCATAATCTATTCCACTACCTACTAAAACGTAGAAGTCATTTTAAACCTTTATATTAAAATTTTCCTTTATATTAAATAAATTAAATTAAAATATTAAAATTGAATAAAATTGCATAAGTTTTTAGCTATTCAACTACCTACTAAAATGTAAAACTCAATTTAAATTTTGTTATAAATACATAAAAAAAACTTTGTATTATATACATTAAAATAAAAAATGATCAATAAATTAATAGCATTAAGAGTCTTCTGGTGTTGGGTTGTCCATTGTGAGTGTACTTTGTTATAAATTACTCACTTGATTCGCGAAGGAAACGTCGTCGCAAATCATTTGGCCAAGCTTGGTTCAACGAATGTGAGTGTTTTTTGTGAGACCCAAGTTTTTAAGCTTAGAATAAATTAGTGAAATTTCTTATTCACGAATAAGTTCAATGTAACGTGAAGTAAGGAAACTGGATAAATGTTTATTGAATAGAATAAATGTATGGAGAAGATATTTCACGAGAAGGTTAAGGACAAGATTCGAATCGACGAAACTTATGACGCAAGTATTATTCGTTTACGCCTAGGACAAGAACCTTAGGAAACGATTAATTTAACCCTTGGAACACTATAGGAATAAATTCCAAAAATCTTTAGAGAAATATAAGAATTTCTCTTATTCCTTTCCACGACAAGTGTTTCGATATGAAACCCTGGGATGTACGAACGTCCGATTCCAATTCTCGGAGGTTTGCCGAAACTAAACCCCTGATAGTTCAAGAACCCTAAAATCAACCGACGATGAAGACTTTTTCTATTCGGAGCTTTAAACGGAGATTTCACACGCGTACACCTATTTCTGTCGATGTTTTGAATCTTTCTTCAGAACGAAGTTTTCTCATCCGACATCAACTGCAAAAAGTAGTTTTTCGGGTAAAATCGATTTACACCGACTTTGGATCGTTTGCTTTAATTCCAAGAAACCTGTTTTGAGTTCTAAAATTCTGTCGCCAGAACCTATCTTAGAATTCATGGACGAATGCGCAGGAAAAATCGGAATCGCGAAATTTTCATTTTTCCGCATTTTCCAAAACCTATAAATAGTAAGAAAATGAAAAATTTTCAAAACCCTTCACCCATTTCAACCCAAACCCGCGAGCACCATAGGAGGAGAAGGAAGAAAAAGTTTTTCGCCGTTCTTGCCCGATCGCTGCACCGTTCATTGTTACGCATAGACCTCGAGGTATAGATGATATTCCTTACTTCTGATCGTCAATTCTGTCGCTTTTCTCTATGTCTTTCTGTGCTCAAAGTTTTGAGCTTTTTGTAAAACTGTCCAAATAACTTGATTTCAGTGTCTAAACTTATTGCCTACATGCCCAAGAGCATGAATATCCGGTTGTTTTCTGCTGAATCTCGCCGAATTGCCGCCGAGTTTCAATTCTGCTCGAAAAACCCATTTTTGGCCAAAGCTTCGTCCTTTAGACTTAAAACTCTCGACTGAGCTTAGTGTCAGTATGATTAGTTGTTATAAATGTCGTTAGGAACACGCTCATCAAATTTATTTCTCAAAATTCCGACTTTGAGTTTTCGAGCTAAAAACACTTACCAAAATACCCCTGTGTTAGTTTTCGACCTGATAATTTTTCTGAGAGTTTCCCTGGCCTAGATATCGCCTAAGAATACCTAGTAATTAAATTAGATCGAAGAAAAAGTTCGGGAAACCCTATTTTGATAATGGCCGAAACTTATTTGCTATGGTACTGTGTCCAAAAATAATTTTTGGGTCTGTATGGCCTGAGCTATAGCGTAGCTCTCTCCGTTGTCGAAATTTTGGCTCTAGTTTCGTGTCATTCCGAGTTCTGTAGCTCGAGTTATGCACGTTTTAACGAATAAAGTGTTTTTGTACAAAACTTGAATCGAGTCAAAACTCATCCATTCGGGAAAAGCCTTTCCATTCATGCCTAAATAGGGTATTCTGAAGCTCCTTGAGCTTTGTCTAACGTTAGTTAGTATTGTTTCGAGTGTATCGACTTATTTTGATTGACTTTGCTTTGTTTGCTCTAAGGTTCGTTTGTGGAAACCTTAGACTTGACTGAGCAAGCTTGGGAGTGTGACTTACACTGTGATTCTGGAAGAACTAGAGGTAAGGGCAACTTACACTGCTAGCTAATGCTTTAGGCGTCGATAACTTCGACTTGCTTATTTATGTTTCTTTATCGCTTTGACTGGAGAAAATGTTTTGAGGCTTCTGCCGTGTGAAACTAATATGAGACGTGTGTCTCCGTTTTCTGAGAGGCTTCGGCCATTTACTGGTTTCCGTCTTACTGCTTCCTAGTGGATAGGACAGGGTTATGTTTTACCGCAATTACTTGATTCACATGCCATACTTGCTATGTGCTAAATGGTTAATCTTAGGCTATGTGAATACTTGTGCGCATTATATTGGAACATGCAATTATTATTGGAATATGCTGACCATATGGTGCAATTTATATCGTTTATTTATGGACTACCAAAATGTGAGGAATAACGGTTAGTTATGCCCCGTTGGTGGCGAATTCGTACAGGTTTATCTCGACAAGACGAGCTGAGGTTCAGACTCTTGTCTTCTTTTGTGGTTTCAAGACCTTCTCATGGGATTTTGGGGACATCGGGATCTTTTGAACTTATAGTTTTGGAAAGAAAATATTTTCATGAGAAATTCCATAATGCTTTAAACAACATTCAAAGTCTTTTAACTAAATGTTAAGGATCTCAAATGAACTTCTAGGATTTGGATATTAGTTTTGGAAAATGAGAAGTGTCGCCGAATCGAAGTTTTGGGGAAGCTCAAAAGTTTCTGAGTATGCTTATACTTTTCCGCTCGATGAGCAGTTTATTTATTTGACTATCTAAAGGATAAGTCAGGGAACTATAAGTTTCCAAGTACATTGTTACTCTTCGCTCGCTGAGCCATCGAATTAGATGAGTCGGATGACTCGAGAAGTTATCATGAGTGATTGCACTCTTTTTATAGTTATCTGCCTTTTTTCGCTGAATCGATATATACCTTCGGGTACAGTATATACCTTCGGGTACCGTATATACCTTCGGGTACAGTATATACCTTCGGGTACCGTATATGCCTTTGGGTACAGTATATGCCTTCGGGTAACTCGGGCATTCGATGGGGGTTATGATCGACCGTATGGTTAGGATCGACCTGTTGATGTCAGGCATAGCGGAGGGAAAAGTCGACCCACAGGGTTAGGACTGATCCGGCTATGTCAAGGCTGTAAGTGACACCCGAGGGTTATGGTCGACACAATGCCAGTGTTAGGACCGACTCGATCGTGCCCAACCTACTTCTTCCGGAACCTTTTGAAATTGACGTTGCATTGACATATCATGCACTCTAACTATATTGGTTGAGATTTTGATAATTTGATGTTGATAAACATCGTTATGTGTTTTGATGACTGAATTGTATTAGAGATTTGATAACATGCTATGTATAAACCTTAGGGTAGACAATGCAGAACTTATATGTATATATACAACATATATATATACCCCTTATACTTTACCTGTTGTCTTGTATTCTCTATACTATATTCCGTAAGTTGGCCCTTGCGCGTGCTACCTGTGTTTGGGGGGCTATGTATGCCCTTTTTGTCAGATGCCGTTGACGGATTGTTTCGTGATGCTTCGTCGTTCGGGGAAGACCCGGAGCGAAATTACTACTACTGAGCCTTCGACATGGACCCGGACTTCATGCAGGATCGGATGAGGGTCGATGTTAGGGGTGTAGTATATCTGGTTTCGTTGTCATAGCTCTGATTTTCATTTCTTATTTTGGGGCAGGGTAGGTAGGTCCCCAACTATTAGCTTTTTGTGTGATTCCCTTCCATGAGGATCACAGGGAGTTTGTCGGACGTAGGAAGTCTTTTGGAGGCCGTTTTGGGCTGACTTACTTTCTTGGAGGACTGTATTTATAAAACTTATGACTCTAACTATGGGTCGCACTTGTTTGCCGTTGGGCAATACTTTTAGTTACTTGATGTTACTTTCTGTCACTTGAGGACACTCGTGACGATGATTTTGGTTGCAGCAAGGGCTGTGCTTTTATTGTATATCAGTCGTAGTTAATCACGATTGGGTTGAGTCTTTATTTCGACAAGTCTTTTTATTTAAACAAAACAAAAAAAATACCTGCTTTTCCGCTTTGTTTGATTTTTGGTTACTAAAGTGATGCCACCGAAATCGGGGTGTTACATTGTGGTATCAGAGCTTGTCGAGTCTTTCAGGAGTCTTTGGGGAATAGGCCTTCTGTGCTAGGTTGTGTGACTCTGCGAAGAGTGAAAATTGATTGTCTGCCGAGCGATTTTCGCTTTAATTGATTGAAGTTGCTACCTGATCATATTGTATAGCTATGCATAATACTATCTTATGATTGGTACTGACTGTTTGCTAAACGAATACAGATCATGGTGAACGCGAACCAACTCGCTGAGATGGTGGCCACTTTGGTCCAAGCAATGATTGTACAAACGAATGACAATGCATATAGGCGTGCTGCTGAGGATGCACGCGAGCTACACCGACGTCAGAGAGAAGCAGCCCTGGACCAGAACAGGGGACTGAATGATTTTAGAAGGCAGGATCCACCCAAGTTCACGGGTGGGACAGACCGGGACAATGCAGATCTATGGATCCAAAAGATTGAGAAGATTTTCGAAGTATTGCAGACTGTTGAGGGGGCCAACGTGGGCCTGGCAACTTATCTGCTGCTGGGCGATGCTGAGTACTGGTGGAGGGGTACCAGAGGAATTATGGAAGCTAACAACGAAGAGGTGAATTGGAACTCTTTCCGTGCTGCATTTCTAGAGAAGTACTTTCCAACTAGCGCTCGAGACGAGCGGGAGGCACAATTTCTGACCCTTTGTCAAGGGAGCATGACCATACCTGAGTATGCTTCCAAACTAGAATCACTGGCTAAGCACTTCCAGTTTTTCAACAACCATGTTGATGAACGCTACATGTGTAAGCGGTTTCTGAATGGGCTGAGAGCAGACATCGAAGATTTAGTGAGGCCGTTGGGGATTATGCGATTTCAAGCTTTGGTTGAGAAGGCTACAGAGGTGGAGTTGATGAAAAATAGAAGGATGAATAGAACAGGAACTGGGGGACCGCTGAGGTCGAGCTCCCAAGACAACCTGGGAAAAGGAAAGTTTCAGATAAAGAAGCCTTATCAGCGCCCTATGGGGGAAGGTTTTACCCTAGGACAGTACAAACCGATGACCATTGCTACTGGAGGTGCAGGGAATCAAACCGGCAACAAGGGTGTGACATGTTTCAAGTGTGGGAAGACTGGACATTTTGCTGACAAGTGCTCAGCGACTGGACCAAGATGCTTTAATTGCAACCGAGTGGGGCATCTAGCCGTGGACTATAAGGCGCCCAAGAGGGAGCCATCCGTTAACACTGCAAGGGGAAAGCGCCTTGCTGCTAGAGGAAGGGTTTATATCATGGACGGTGAAGGAGCTGAGGGGTTAACTAGAGGAGAGCGCAAGAACGATGGTAACCTTCTAACTATTCTTTCTCATTCTAGGACAACATGCTCTTCATTACTCTCGTAGAATGTGCAACACGCCTAACTTGCTTTTACTGTCTGAGTTTTTGACCTTATAGTTATTACACCTAATAAGACTTTATTTGACTGTTGCTCGTGTTTAAACTATAGAGGTACACGAGGTTTAGAATGACACACTAAGCCTAGAAAAGTAGTCTTGCACCGATGCGTTTATAAGGAAGCTAGAAGTTAAAGAGTGAATCTTAGAGAGATTCCTTATGGGTTGTATACGTGTTATGTTGAGGGTGTGTAGTTCCGTAGCGGAATCATTTAAGGATTTAATATCAGGATATTTGTGACTACTGGATGACAGGAACTCATTGACTGTTCCAGTGGGTTTTTATAAATTTCCACCTTCGATGTATTAGGCCTGATCAACTTAATATTGAGGGGGTGATATTCGGAATCACAGCTGGCTATGGACTTTTATAGAAGGATTGATAAGATTAACTTGATTGGATCGAAGATTAGTCGAGTTTGGGAGGAAAAGTTCGCATTAAGTATTAGTTTTCTTGCGAAGGAGATATAGTTTTAAGAAATGGATGTTCATTTAAGAAGTATTGAAGAATTAAATGACATTAGAGGTCCAAACTTGGCGAAGGTTTAGGTTTTAAGTCTATGAATTCTTGTCTAAAGTGCGTAGGACTCGAAGTTTGTCAGAATTTGATTGAGAGATTAAGAAGTTGATTGACGAGATGGTGATCAAGTTACAAAAAGGAAAGTGTTAGTATCAAGATGAATACTGGAGGTATCATATTTGGACGAGTTTCTTAGAGTCTAAGAGTGAATGGAACTTTGTTATGGATTTCGATTATGCATGCTAGGGTTAGTAAGTGAATTTTTACTAAGTTGAATGAGAATCCTAGGGGTAAGATTGACCTTGTGAGTTAAAGATCACGTATGAATAAGAGATTTAGCGGTGTTAGCGGTTACGATAGCAGTTAAATCTCAGAAGGTTGAAGGATCAGATGATGAAATGACTAGTAAAGTCCCTTGAGGTATAGTTATGATTTGATCTTCTAGGGGACGGGTCTCGATTTGTGCGAAGTGTTAGAAATTTCAGTAAGTGTAAATTGGTTTGAGTGAGGAGAGTTTTGAAAAAGGAGATGACAATAATGGATTGCTAGATATTAAGATGATGATTAGCTTATGAATTGTTAATGAATTGATGTTAAAGGGAATAAGTCTAGTGATGCACAAGGTATTAAGACTCAAGTCGAGTTTTAATTTGAATCGTGACTAAGTGGAAAATTGATTTCATGGTGCGAATGAGGATAGTTACGAAGTTAGAGGTAATGATTAATGGACTAGTGGATTCCAAGGGATAGTTTGTCTAGGAGTTTTGAAAGATCGAGTTGAGTTTTGGATCATGGATGAAGATCACGAGGACAAGTTGAGCATTCACTTCGGAACGGTAGAGATGTACCGAGTTTAAGCGGAATTTCGGATGAACGAAAGTAAATGAGCAAGTGGTTAAGGCCGTGCGATTGCACGGAGTGCCAACCAATATTATTTCCAATGGACCCGACACAAGTGGTCGAGCCGGACAACATAGAGCTGAAAGATAAGCTGTTTTTTGAGATGCTGCCAGTCAACATTGGGGATAAAAGAATGAAACAGTAGAGAGGAAAAGAGATTGTGTTGGTGAAAGTCATTTGGAACAAGGACACAGGCGATGCTACATGGGAGCTTAAGGAAAAGATCAAGGAAATATATCTGGAGCTTTTTACTGAACCGTAAGTTTCGAGGTCGAAACTTTCTTTTTGGAGGGTAGTAATGTGAGACCCGAGTTTTTAAGCTTAGAATAAATTAGTGAAATTT
Source organism: Lotus japonicus (assembly GCF_012489685.1). Classification (NCBI taxonomy): domain Eukaryota; kingdom Viridiplantae; phylum Streptophyta; class Magnoliopsida; order Fabales; family Fabaceae; genus Lotus; species Lotus japonicus. Next base: position 48,969,130 of record NC_080043.1, on the reverse strand, counting down.
CTTATTCACGAATAAGTTCGATGTAACGTGAAGTAAGGAAACTGGATAAACGTTTATTGAATGGAATAAATGTATGGAGAAGATATTTCACGAGAAGGTTAAGGACAAGATTCGAATCGACGAAACTTATGCCGCAAGTATTATTCGTTTACGCCTAGGACAAGAACCTTAGGAAACGATTAATTTAACCCTTGGAACACTATAGGAATAAATTCCAAAAATCTTCAGAGAAATATAAGAATTTCTCTTATTCCTTTCCACGACAAGTGTTTCGATACGAAACCCTGGGATGTACGAACGTTCGATTCCAATTCTCGGAGGTTTGCCGAAACTAAACCCCTGATAGTTCAAGAACCCTAAAATCAACCGACGATGAAGACTTTTTCTATTCGGAGCTTTAAACGGAGATTTCACACGCGTAACCTATTTCTGTCGATGTTTTGAATCTTTCTTTAGAACGAATTTTTCTCATCCGACATCAACTGCAAAAAGTAGTTTTTCGAGTAAAATCGATTTACACCGACTTTGGATCGTTTGCTTTAATTCCAAGAAACCTGTTTTGAGTTCTGGAATTCTGTCGCCAGAACCTACCTTAGAATTCACGGAGGAATACGCAGGAAAAATCGGAATCGCGAAATGTTCATTTTTCCGCATTTTCCAAAACCTATAAATTGTAAGAAAATGAAAAATTTTCAAAACCCTTCACCCATTTCAACCCAAACCCGCGAGCACCATAGGAGGAGGAGGAAGAAAAAGTTTTTTGCCGTTCTTGCCCGATCGCTGCACCGTTCGTTGCTACGCGTAAACCTCGAGGTATAGATGCTATTCCTTACTTCTGATCGTCAATTCTGTCGTTTTTCTCTATGTCTTTCTGTGCTCAAAGTTTTGAGATTTTTGTTAAACTGTCCAAATAACTTGATTTCAGTGTCTAAACTTATTGCCTACATGCCCAAGAGCATGAATATCCGGTTGTTTTCTGCTGAATCTCGCCGAATTGCCGCCGAGTTTCAATTCTGCTCGAAAAACCCATTTTTGGCCAAAGCTTCGTCCTTTAGACTTAAAACTCTCGACTGAGCTTAGTGTCAGTAGGATTAGTTGTTATAAATGTCGTTAGGAACACGCTCATCAAATTTATTTCTCAAAATTCCGACTTTGAGTTTTCGAGCTAAAGACACTTACCAAAATACCCCTGTGTTAGTTTTCGACCTGATAATTTTTCTGAGAGTTTCCCTGGCCTAGATATCGCCTAAGAATACCTAGGAATTAAATTAGATCGAAGAAAAAGTTCGGGAAACCCTATTTTGATAATGGCCGAAACTTATTTGCTATGGTACTGTGTCCAAAAATAATTTTTGGGTCTGTATGGCCTGAGCTATAGCGTAGCTCTCTCCGTTGTCGAAATTTTGGCTCTAGTTTCGTGTCATTCCGAGTTCTGTAGCTCGAGTTATGCACGTTTTAACGAATAAAGTGTTTTTGTACAAAACTTGAATCGAGTCAAAACTCATCCATTCGGGAAAAGCCTTTCCATTCATGCCTAAATAGGGTACTCTGAAGCTCCTTGAGCTTTGTCTAACGTTAGTTAGTATTGTTTCGAGTGTATCGACTTATTTTGATTGACTTTGCTTTGTTTGCTCTAAGGTTCGTTTGTGGAAACCTTAGACTTGACTGAGCAAGCTTGGGAGTGTGACTTACACTGTGATTCTGGAAGAACTAGAGGTAAGGGCAACTTACACTGCTAGCTAATGCTTTAGGCGTCGATAACTTCGACTTGCTTATTTATGTTTCTTTATCGCTTTGACTGGAGAAAATGTTCTGAGGCTTCGGCCGTGTGAAACTAATATGAGACGTGTGTCTCCGTTTTCTGAGAGGCTTCGGCCGTTTACTGGTTTCCGTCTTACTGCTTCCTAGTGGATAGGACAGGGTTATGTTTTACCGCAATTACTTGATTCACATGCCATACTTGCTATGTGTTAAATGGTTAATCTTAGGCTATGTGAATACTTGTGCGTATTATATTGGAACATGCAATTATTATTGGAATATGCTGACCATATGGTGCAATTTATATCGTTTATTTATGGACTACCAAAATGTGAGGAATAACGGTCAGTTATGCCCCGTTGGTGGCGAATTCGTACGAGTTTATCTCGACAAGACGAGCTGAGGTTCAGACTCTTGTCTTCTTTTGTGGTTTCAAGACCTTCTCATGGGATTTTGGGGACATCGGGATCTTTTGAACTTATAGTTTTGGAAAGAAAATATTTTCATGAGAAATTCCATAATGCTTTAAACAACATTCAAAGTCTTTTAACTAAATGTTAAGGATCTCAAATGAACTTCTAGGATTTGGATATTAGTTTTGGAAAATGAGAAGTGTCGCCGAATCGAAGTTTTGGGGAAGCTCAAAAGTTTCTGAGTATGCTTATACTTTTCAGCTCGATGTGCAGTTTATTTATTTGACTATCTAAAGGATAAGTCAGGGAACTATAACTTTCCAAGTACATTGTTACTCTTCGCTCGCTGAGCAGTTTTGTCCATCGAATTAGATGAGTCGGATGACTCGAGAAGTTATCATGAGTGATTGCACTCTTTTTATAGTTATCTGCCTTTTTTCGCAGAATCGATATATACCTTCGGGTACAGTATATACCTTCGGGTACAGTTTATACCTTCGGGTACAGTATATGCCTTCGGGTACAGTATATGCCTTCGGGTACAGTATATGCCTTCGGGTAACTCGGGCATTCGATGGGGGTTATGATCGACCGTATGTTTAGGATCGACCTGTTGATGTCAGGCATAGCGGAGGGAAAAGTCGACCCACAGGGTTAGGACTGATCCGACTATGTCAAGGTTGTTAGTGACACCCGAGGGTTATGGTCGACACAATGCCAGTGTTAGGACCGACTCGATCGTGCCCAGCCTACTTCTTCCGGAACCTTTTGAAATTGACGTTGCATTGACATATCATGCACTCTAACTATATTGGTTGAGATTTTGATAATTTGATGTTGATAAACATCGTTATGTATTTAGATGACTGAATTGTATTAGAGATTTGATAACATGCTATGTATAAACCTTAGGGTAGACAATGCAGAACTTATATGTATATATACAACATATATATATATATATACCCCTTATACTTTACCTGTTGTCTTGTATTCTCTATACTATATTCCGTAAGTTGACCCTTGCGCGTGCTACCTGTGTTTGGGGGCTATGTATGCCCTTTTTGTCAGATGCCGTTGACAGATTGTTTTGTGATGCTTCGTCGTTCGGGGAAGACTCGGAGCGAAATGACTACTACTGAGCCTTCGACGTGGACCCGGACTTCATGCAGGATCGGATGAGGGTCGATGTTAGGGGTGTAGTATATCGGGTTTCGTTGTCATAGCTCTGATTTTCATTTCTTATTTTGGGGCAGGGTAGGTAGGTCCCCGACTATTAGCTTTTTGTGTGATTCCCTTCCATGAGGATCACAGGGAGTTTGTCGGACGTAGGAAGTCTTTTGGAGGCCGTTTTGGGCTGACTTACTTTCTTGGAGGACTGTATTTATAAAACTTATGACTAACTATGGGTCGCACTTGTTTGCCGTTGGGCAATACTTTTAGTTACTTGATCTTACTTTCCGTCACTTGAGGACACTCGTGACGATGATTTTGGTTGCAGCAAGGGCTGTGCTTTTATTGTATATCAGTCGTAGTTAATCGCGATTGGGTTGAGTCTTTATTTCGACAATTCTTTTTATTTAAACAAAACAAAAAAAAAACCTGCTTTTCCGCTTTGTTTGATTTTTTGTTACTAAAGTGACGCCACCGAAATCGGGGTGTTACTTTTTTAGCGTTTGGAGCTCTCCTTTAGCTGAGGCTATGCCACTTTTGCAAGCAGATGCACTTGGTGTCTCCTTCTTAAGGTCGTAGTTCTTTCTGTACTTTTTCCTTTTTCTTTGTTGTTGTTATAAAAAAACTTGATCAATAAATTTTCAAATCAATAAGTTATTCAACTACCAACTAATTTTCATGTTTGTTATGTAAGGTAGAACATAACATGACAAAAGGCGCCAGGATATAACACTTAGTTGTCTGAAAAGGAATAAAACAAGACACTATTATAAAAAAAATTACACTGATGTTTATCGACTAAAAGTTACACTGGTAAAAGTACCCATAATTTACATGTGAACAATTTTAGTTATATAATACTAAAAGATATTATAAATAATCTATGTAAATAAATATCTTAATAAAAGAATGATTTAAAATATTTTTGTGGATGTTTTATTTCCCTTAAACAATGTCTCGGGTTCGAATCGTGTATATATGTAAAAGAGACTTGAACCTTAACATTAAATACAATAGTAGAAATGAAGATCTCCTGGAACATATAATAAAACTCATGACTTTTGATTTTTCATAATACTTACTCACTATCCTTAGTGATAAAAAAACCAAATTTGCCAACATAAACAAATTAAAATCAAGAACAAAAATTAAATAATAATAATAAAATATAAATTATTAATAAATATTTTATAAGAAATAGGTTTAAAATTAAAATTTTAGCAATAAGGTATCTGTGTATTATTAAAATATATATCTATCTATTATATATTAGAGAAAATGACTTGAGAAGGCACAACAGAGGAAACTAATAACAAAAAGTTAAATAAATTTAAATTTAGTACATAATGTTTTACTCTATTTAAGTTTTTTTTAAAGAGCTATTAAATTGATAATTTATTATAATTTTAAAATTTAATATTACTTTTTTTTTGATAAAAAGCACACAAATTATGTTATTATTATAACTTATTTTTGATGATGTTAAGAATTTATTATGTAATATAAAATATTTCAAATTTGCATAATATTTTTTTCATATAAAAAAATAAAATAATTATAAAATTATTAAAACTATTTAATTCTAATTATTAAAATAAATTAATAAAATTGACTGTGTATTCAATTACACAAAGAAAACTATAAGTTGTCTCAAGATAATTATTTTTAATTTTATAATACTTATAATTAAAGTTTATTTGAATATTCATTTAAAATATAATAATTTTTATATAATGTTAAAAAATATTTGAAATAAACTCGTGCAACACACATGTGTTATATCTAGTTCAATGTATTTGTCAATTCTATTATTTATTACGTTTCAAAAGTTCATTAATTTGGGGCCTAGCCCGCCCCCCCCCCCCCCCCACTTAGTCACAGTAAAAGTTCATTATTATTTTTTCAAAATAAAATTTCATTAATTCAAATGTTAATCATTTATCTTAATTACTACTTTCGACATTTCTTAATAATTGTCCACTTTGGGAAAAAAAATATTTTTATATATTTGTCGCATTAAATGATGATTTTCGAAAAATACCCCTTGCAGGAACAATAAATGAGGAAATATAAAATGCATTATAAACGGTGAAATAGAAAATCAAATAATACTTTCATGAAAATTAACAAAATTAATTTCACTCCTTAATATGTATGTTTCCTATCTCTCTGGACAATTATATAAGAACGGAGGTAGTACCTTTTATAATTTATTCTTCCATTGCATATAGGTATATTTTAATTATCATCTACTTTTCTATTTATTAATGAGAAATGAAATTTAAAAATCCAATTAAATGAATCCAATAATTTCTCTGAGCATGTACATTTTTTAAATTTTATTGTAAGAGTTAATGAAACAAAATTAAAACTAAATTAGTTCTAATAAATTGATAATATTTTTCCTCCCTGATAATATTTCTCAACACTATCTATCAATTTATTTTGCTTTCAAAAAAATATAAGCTTTTTAAAATTAAATTATCTCTTATTTTAAATAAATCAAATTAAATATAATTCAAATTACTCTCTTGTTTACTTACTTTTGCTTCTAACATTTATTGTCATACAACGAGCACTATAATTTGCACTTTGCCACTAAGGGCAGTTATTGACCGTGACAATCTGCCCATAAGATGACATTAATGAGGCAAGAGTCAAGATTATATCTAGTGTCAAATTAGGATTGGCGATAGGGCTCACATTAACGTGTTCGAAGCTAGTTCCTTAATGTCGAGTTGACGCTACAAGCTTGACAGGATCATTCACACTATTGTCTTCATTTCAGATTTGGTAGCATTGGTCAACACTATTTGATGAAAGTTAGTGTCCGCTTAGTCATTTGCTTGCTACTCAGGGTCATGTATAGACATTTTGGGGTCTAAGGCGAAAATGTTAAAGTAACTTTATTTTGACAAGAATCTTAAAGAGAATATATCATATAGATTATCAATTTTTTATATTAGTTTTCTAGTTTTTGTGCTATGAAATCATTTATTAAAGTTTTATAATCAAACAATTCTAACATTTTTCTTTCAATGGATAAAGTAACTAACATATTCAATCTATCTCATAACATCGTTGACCTTAGATATGATTTAAGAAATTTCTTATTTTGAAAACATTTTTCAATAATAACAATCGTTAAAGGGATAGTCAATAAAATTCTATAGACAATATATACATTTGAAAAAAAATTACAGTTTTAATTTAACTCAATACTTCTTTTGGAGTATTAATTTCTTTTGTTAACCCTTCTCTAAGTACTTTTAATTCTGAAAATAAATGAAAACCCTTAATGTTGTATATTGCCCTGCGAGTGGGTTGAAATTGTAGGGTTTCTTATATGTTGGTGGAGGTTAAAAATTACTATTATAGTGTGTCGATTGTACGTAAATCAACTATACTTATCTATTTTGTACATTTATACTTGTTTTTGGTTTTTTTTGTTACATGTTTTTGGTTTAAATACCACTTATACTTCTCATTCAATAATTTTTTGTTTATAAATAAAAATAATAATTTACGGCCTAATTTTTCATTGTTCAATTACCTCTCTCAAGTCTCAAGAATATATACTATACAAGTACTAAGTTTTTTGGGCCTAAAGTTATTGCCTAAATGACCATGCATTGTACATGATCGTGTTGCTGCTTGAGAGTCTCTAAGCTAGTCGGTATCGTGGCGCCATAGTTGTACCCCCACATCGTGTTGTTATGCAGTTAGACATGGATTATGTTTTGATCCTAAACTTCTTAACAATGCGATGCTAGAGATACTACTAAGTTCACGCCATACCTACCATTTTAGAGACTCTCAAGCATTGAGAAATTCACTATAACTCATCATCCAATTTTCGCATTGTCAAATATGATAGAGCAGAAGCATCTAAGATGTAATCCAACAATCAAAATCAGATTCGGTGCATAATCATGAGCATCAAAATTCTATAATCAACATGATGCATTCTATCAAACTACAAATGACCCACAATCTAGCGAGTAATGTAAGACCCTATATTTTACTCCCTCCGTTCCAAAATAACTGACACTATTTCTAACTGAATTGTGTTCCTAATTATCTGCCACTTTACAAAGTTCAAGAGAGCATTAATTATACTTTACCAATTGTACCATTCATTTATTGGTGGTAGAAAACTTGAAAAGTAAGAATTAATAAGAGAGATAAATGTTATAATAGGAAATTATATAGTAATTTTAATAAAACAAAAACATCAATTGTTATTTCTTAATAGTTGTGCAACAACCTTAAAGTGTCAGTTATATAGGAACGAAGGGAATAGTAGTTAATTATTATTATAATACTCCCTCAGTTCCTATTTAACTGTCCAAGAAGAGAAGAAACATACATATTAAGGAGTGACATTAATTTTGTTACTTTTCATAAAAGTATTATTTAATTTTCTATTTCTCCCTTTAAAATGTATATTATCTTTCCTCATTTATTGTTCCTACAAAGGAATTTCTTGGAAAAACATCATTTAATGCTCTCTTGAAATTCTAAGTGGACAGATATATAGGAACAAATTTTTTTCTTCAAAGTTGACAGTTAATAAGGAACGGAGGGAGTAATTAGAAGAATGTTGACTTTTGTGTTGTGTTGATTTTTTTGGTTGACTTTGACTCATGGTTGTCGAGCAATGTCACCTCTTTTTGTGTTCTCTCTGTTAGATCTAGGAGTGTAGTTTCTAACTTTGGGAAAAAGAAAAAAAAGGGAGTGAGTCAAGTTTCACAAATTAGGGTCGTAGGGCTCGAAGGTAGGATCTAAAAGTAAGCTTTGTGAACACTTTGATAAGCAGTTACCAAAAGCTTATTCAAACAAGCTAAAACCATGTTATATGAGCTTATAAACTATTTCAATAAGTTCTTCCAAGCGTGTGCATAAATATTTATTTTATAAAATAAACTCTAATAAGTTGTTTTTAAGCTCTTCAAACAGGGTTTAAATACCCATAAAACGGCTCATCCTTTTGATACATCGAAAAATAAAAACTACTCATCCTGCATAATATAGTTGTTGTTACTTTTTATTGTCTGCATTTTGTCAAAACCAACCTGATGTCGAAGAAGATGTTGTGCGATCTGCCTACGTGTAGCACAAGACATTAGTCCCTTACTTGGAGTGCTTATGTGTGCCCTAGTGGATCTCGTGAAGATTTATTTTGTGGTTACTTACGGTTTAAGTAGTTGTATCTTGGTTATTTATTGTGGGCTGGTTTATTTGTTGAAACAATATCCGATTGAAGATTTGTTTCTATTATTTTAATGGTGATTTGATTTGTAACACAATCATAATCTGGGAAGATTACGTTTTGATTTGCTGCTGTTGGACTACTGCTTAAGCCTTTGGAAACCCTAGTGTGGCTGCAGAAGCTTATATATATTGAAGACCTAAAACGTGAAGACTACTGAAGCTTTTGAGAGAATCAGATCAAGTGTTTTAGGGTTGTTGTTTGTGTTAGTCCTTGTGTACGTTGTGAGCAAACCTTGCTCGTTGATTCTATAAGGCAAGGTTGTGTTCTGTGTTATTGAGTGTTACAACTCTGATTGTTGTTGTTCTTACCAATCATTGTGGCAGTGGTTGAGAGAAAGTGACAGGGGCTCTCACACTTAGGGGTAAATACTAAGTAGAAATACACTTGATAGATTAGGAGAAGAACTATGAGCTGAGGTGTTCATGAGTGTCTGTAGTTCCTAAATCTTGAGATAGTGAATTTCCTTTATTTGGGTGAAAACCCACCAGACGTAGGTGAAGTTTCACCGAACTGGGTTAACAACTATGGTGTTGTACTTTGTTTATTTTATGCTTGTATTGTTTACTGTTGTACAATTGTCGAAGCAATTGTTCCAGCATCGCGTAGAACATCTGCCATACGGGAACCAGAATTTCAATTGACATTAGAGCAGACACCATATTCTGTTTGGGTGAGTTCCAGGGAATATATTCTGGTTTCATGGACAATATTAAGGAAGGAGGGTCACTCCTGAGGCCACCTTTATTGGATGGTACCAACTATGATTATTGGAAGGCTCGTATGGTTGCTATTGTTGCTTTTCTTAAATCTATGGACAACATAACATGGAAAGCAATTTTCAAAGGTTGGAAACATCCTGTGGTAGTATCTAAAGAAGGAACATCAACAACTGAATTAAAGCCCGAAGAAGAGTGGACGAAAGAAGAAAATACAGAAGCTTTTGGATACTCCAAAGCCTTGAATTCTATTTTCAATGGGGTAGACATGAATATGTTTAGGCTAATCAACACATGTACTGTGGCTAAGGAGGTCTGGAAGATTCTCAGGACTTCTCATGAAGGAACATTAAGAGTTCGCATGTCAAGACTTCAGTTGCTCACAACCCAGTTTGAAAATCTTAGAATGAAGGAGTATGAATCCATCTCTGACTTAAATCTGATAGTGAGTCACCATGTAATGGAATTAGCTGGAAGATGTAATGGAATTAGCTGGAAGATGTAAATCTGATAGTGAGTCTAGCAATGAAGACATCTCAGATGAAGAGCTAGTTGTAACATACAAGTTGATGTATATCAAGTGGGAAGAAGCATGCAAGCATGAGGTAAAGCTGAAGAAAACTGTCAATGACTTGCTGGTTGATAAAGAGAAACTTCAGATCACTAATGCCAAGCTGCAGGAGGAGGTAACTTTTCTGAACTCAAAGCTAGAAGGTATGACAAAATCTATTCGTATGTTAAATAATAGCTCTAATGTGTTGGATGAGATTCTGGAAGTGGGAAAGACATCTAAGGATATGAAGGGAATATAATTTGATTATGGAACTACAACAAAATAAATCAAAGCTGTCACACAAAAATTTGTTCCTCCAAAAAGGCAAACTGAATTTCAGATGTCGAACCACAAGTCCCAACATGTTAATCAACATGTGTACCCCTAATTCAGAAACTCCAATAACTCATCCTGGAGATGTCATTACTGTGGAAAATTTGGTCATATAAGGCCCTACTGTTACAGACTGTATAGATTTCCTCAACAACATGATCAACCAAGAATCAATTCACAGGTTGTTCAAGCAAGGAAAGAGTGGAAACCGAAAGGGCTTAAAGAGAAAAAGAAGAAAAAGATTGTGAAGTCTCCTTGTCATTTCTCCAAGACCAACAAGAAAGTTGTTGCTGTATTGGATAAGAAGAAAGAAAAGAAGGAGAGTCTGTGTACCAAGACAAGATCTCTGAAATGGAAGAAAGTTTCTGTTAATGATACAAAGACGAATGTCGAAGATGATGTCTAGGACATTGTGCCCTTTGCTAGAAAGAAGGTAGATGGCAAGAGAGTTCCTGTGAATGTTCCCTCTGCTCCTCTGGACAATGTGTCATTCCATCTTAAGGCAAGTGTTCAGAAGTGGAAATGTGTTTGTCAGGGAAAGATTGGTTGTGAGAGAGAGAGTGTAGTCAAGAAGCTCTGGAGTGCAAGGAGATCATGGACTTTCTTATTGATGTTGGGCTGCAATGACTCTATGACCATCTGTTCTGTGTACTGTTCTAAGTACTGATTTTGCTACTATTTTGGGCTATCTTCTGGGTGTGTCTTCTTCATGTGTTCTTTTAAGCACCCTTTGCCAATTTTGTGTTAAAATGGGGGAGTAGTAGTAGGAGTTGTGTGTTTGTTGCTGTTGTGATTTGTGTGTAGTACTTCAAGTTGCTACTGGCTTATAAGTATTAGTTAACTTGTTTCTTGTTGGTCACGTTCTTGTGACATGTGCATGTGGAAGCTGTCAAGTATGATGCTAACTGTTTATTGTGGGTTGTGTATGTTGTTGTAAGTGGGTTTCACTGTTTGAGGGGGAGTTCCGCTGCTAAGGGGGAGGTATGTTTATCCTCTCAAATACTCAAGTTGTTTCAGACAAAATTTGACAAAGGGAGAGATTCCTGTTACTTTTTGTTGTCTGCATTTTGTAAAAAACAACCGGATGTCGAAGCAGATGTTGTGCCATCTGCCTACGTGTAGCACAGGACATTAGTCCCTTACTCGTGAAGATTTTTTGTGTGGTTACTTACGGTTTCATTAGTTGTATCTTGGTTATTTATTGTGGGCTGGTTTATTTGTTGAAACAATATCTGATTGAAGATTTGTTTCTATTGTTTTAATGGTAATTTGATTTGTAACACAATCATAATCTTGGAAGATTGCGTTTTGATTTGCTGTTGTTGGACTAATGCTTCAGCCTTTGGAAACCCTAGTGTGGCTGCTGAAGCTTATATATATTGAAGACCTAAAACGTGAAGACTACTGAAGCTTTTGAGAGAATCAGATCAAGTGTTTTAGGGTTGTTGTTTGTGTTAGTCCTTGTGTACGTTGTGAGCAAACCTTGCTCGTTGATTCTATAAGGCAAGGTTGTGTTCTGTGTTCTTGAGTGTTACAACTTTGATTGTTGTTGTTCTTGTAAGACCTTACTTGGTCAGGTGGTACAACTCTATGTTTTGATGATAACAAGTTTATTATTGTACATGAACAATTAGGGCACTCTAAAGTTTGTCTCTTAAGTGTGTGACAAACAGGCTCTGACTCTGACTCAAAGACCAAACTCATTAGATGTTAAGAACCCAAGAGTAACCAATGAAACGCTTCTGCAATTACTACGTTCCTCTAAACGGTAGCAAACACTTTAAATATTCTGAAGATTAAAGCTCTGATGTGGACTCTGAAAGATTCAAGCACTGAAGCTCTGAAGACCAGATGTTCTGAGGAACGGTCCAGAAGCTGAAGACTTGAAGACTCTGAAGTCCAAGAGTAAGCTGGATTCCAAGACCAAAGCACTTCAAGTTCTGAAGACCAGAAGTTCAGAATTAACGGTCCAGAAGGAGAAGTTCTGAAGGTCAGAGGATCCATGCTTCCTTCTGACTCTGATCACATAGCTTCACAAGTTCCAACATGAAGCGTCACCAAAGATCAAGAGGCAACTAGGCTAAGGCGTTGTCATTGTCAATAGTACAAAAGCTAGTGTACTATTCTGACTGCCTTACCTACAAGGTTCAGCCTTAGCAGGTTCTAGAAATTCTAGAAGTGCCCTCCAACGGATGGATTATTTCAACGAATACAAACCCTAAACCTTGGAGTATTGAAAGGCGGGAGAATGAAGAAATTGGCCAGGAAACTATTGTGCAATACAAGTGAAAAACAACAAGCAAATACCTTAGAAATATTTCTTTATTGTTCTTATTGTGTTTACCTTTGCTTATTTCAAAAGCATTCCTTTGTAAGCCAAACTTTTTACAAACCTTGTTTGTATTTCCTTGAGAGACCAGTGAGGTCAGTATTCTTGAGAAGACTAAGGTAAGATTGTCTTAGTGTTGCTAGTTCATAGGTTGATAGTCACTAAGCAAGGTGTGCTAGTGCAGTTGTAACCGTCTTTGAATAGTGAATTGCCTTCATTCTAAGAAGGAAGAAATCACCTTAACGGGTGGACTGGATTAGCTTGAGTGATTCATCAAGTGAACCAGGATAAAATCTTTGTGTGCTTTTCTCTATCATTCATCTCTAGAACCTTATATTCTTTTACCAGAAAAAATTGTCAAAATCTTGGAGAGAAAGCTTTAAAACTTCAAAACCCTATTCAAACCCCCTCCCCCCCTTTTCTAGTGTTTTTCATACTTTCAGTTCTTACCCATCACTGTGGCAGTGGTTGAGAGAAAGTGAGAGGGACTCTCATACTTAGGGGGAAATACTAAGTAGAAATACACTGGGTAGATTAGGAGAAGAACTATGAACTGAGGTGTTCATGAGTGTCTGTAGTTCCTAAATCTTGAGATAATGAATTTCCTTTCTTTGGGTGAAAACCCTCCAGACGTAAGTGAAGTTTCACCGAACTGGGTTAACAACTTTGGTGTTGTACTTTGTTTATTTTATGCTTTTATTGTTTACTGTTGTACAATTGTCGAAGCAATTGTTCCAACATCACGTAGAATATCTGCCATACGAGAACCAGAATTTCAATAGTCTTTCATATACAATGATTAAAATATTATTAATAATTTTTCAATATAGTTAAGTGGTTATATTTGTAATGTTTTTATTATAAATATTATATGATTTTAATTTTTTCAATTGAATTTGTTATAACTTTCATTAAAATATAAATTAGATTTTCAATATTAATGTTAAAATTTCAATAATTGAATAAACATTTCATATTCAAGTAAACTAAAATGTGAATATTGGTGAATAATTACCTTTTCCGTTCATAATAAAAGTAAGCTAGTTCGGCTTAGATTTTTTTTTTCGGCCCATGGTGAGTTGACTCACATTTTTTTTTGATAATGTGGAGGGCTTAAAGCCCAAAGAGAAAACTAGACAATTCTTGGGGTGACAACCCCAGAGACATCATCCAACAAAAAACTCATAAGAGCAAAGAGAATTTCCTCTACATCAAAACTACAATTGGGTTTCCCATAGCCTTATCTTGCTAGAAAATCAACACTCTTGTTAGCCCCTTTGTAGATATCACAGAAAGAAATCCTCCAATTTCCTGCAGCCAAGTCTAAGATTTTGTTCACTAAGTCCGCACAAGGGTGGCTTGTGTCACTGAAGAGGGTAATTAACTTGTAAGCTTCACTAGAGTCCAACTCCAATATTAAATGCTTAGGTCTAAACTCGTGGGCAGCTTGAAGTCCTTTTAAGACTCCCTAGGGTTCCGCATGCATGGGGCTACAAAAAGGGATATTGTGATAGAAAGCTTTGATGAGTTTACCCTCCTAGTCACGTATAAGGCCTCCGCATGTAGCTTTCCTGATTCTGTCTCTCACTGATCCATCTGTGTTTAGTTTCCAGGTCCCTTGACTTGGCTTAGACCAGTGAATTTCCTTCTCCTTGCAATGGAGTTTAGAGATGGTATCTGGGGTGGATGGGCTTCTTGTTATGTTATCTACCAAGCTATAGATACTAATAATCAATTTGGAGGGTAAGGTGATGTGATTATTAAAGATCATATCTCCCACTGTGGACAAAATTATGCTGGAGATTAAAAGCCAGCCAATCAGAGATGCCTTGACTAAAGAATCTGCTCCAGTCCTTGGGAAGTAAGAGGGAATTCCATACCTGTTGTATGCAAGGACAGTCTTGTATAGCATGAATAATTGTTTCCTCCGCCGCCAAGCAGCGGGGGCAAAGAGAACAAGAGGATATATTCCTCTTCATTCTCTCCTTATTGATGAGGATTTTGTTATGTGCCACCTTCCACATGAAACTCTGAATTCTGGGAGGAATTTTGAGTCTCCGGAGTGGTTCAAAGGAGGGGTGAGGGTATGTCCCTCAAGGTAAAAAAGAAGGGTGTAAACAGAGTTTAAGCTAAACTTCCCATCAGGGGTAAGTCTCCATATAAGAGTATCTGCCCCATTTCTTTCATTAGGAGGGTTGGTGGAGCAAATTTCATCTACCACCTCATGAGGGAGCATTAAATTCAGGGTCTCTCTCTTCCATTGGCAATTTTTTGCATAAACGCTAGCTGGGGCTGATTTGACCCAATTAGGGGAATCGTCTGGGATAAAATCTAGAAGGTTATCAAACACAGGTTTCCAATTATCTTTCCAGAAGAGCACAGTTTAGCCATTACCAATGGACTAGTGTGAACCTAGATCAACGAGAGGCCAGGTGTTGCAGATCCCTTTCCAAGGTGGGGAATGAATTGCTCTAGGTTTAGGCAGGGTATTCAGAGCAAGGTTAAACTTGTTTTTGGCTTTAAAAATACTAACCCATAAAGTATTCTCCTTTTTCTCTATTCTCCTGGCCAGTTTAGTCATGTATGCCCGGTTTATAGAGTGGAGGTCTCTAAATTCAAATCCCCCTACATTTTTTGGGGAGCAGATGGTATCTCAATTGATCATATGGCATTTACATTGTTTCACAGTTGATCCCAAGATAAAATCTCTGCATAGTTTTTTTATTTCCTTGCAAACACCCAAAGAGATGGGCGATGTTTGCATCACATAAGCAGGGAGGCTAAGAAGACAAAATTGGGTGAGGGAGACTCTACCTGCAAAGGAGAGGGATTTTGCTTTCCAACCTGAATGTTTCTTCCTGACTTTGTCGATAAGGAAGAAGAAATTCTCTATAGTCATGCGGGAGTGGAGTAAGGGTACTCCAAGGTACATTCCAAGATTGTTGGTTTGTTGAATTCCCAGACTAGCTGCAAGCTCCCCTACAAGGGTTGTGTTGGTGCTTTTGGAGAAAAAAACTCTTGATTTGGCTAAACTAACCCATTGTCCTGAGGCATCACATAAGATTTTTAAGGTCTCGTGGATAAGAATGGCTTGGTCAGCAGACACTTCTGCCATTAGAATCACATCATCAGCAAATAGTAAGTGCGATATTGAGGGTCCCGATCTCCCCACTCTGAAAGGTCTCCATCTTCCATTCCTACAGGCATCCTAGATCATGTGAGAGAGTCGCTAAATACAGAGGACAAAAAGGTAAGAGGAAATAGGGTCCCCTTGCCTAATGCCCCTTTGGGGATTGAAATCATCAGTATAATCTCCTTGCTATGCTATCAAAATGGAAGAGGTAGCAACGGAGTTGAAGATAATATTGATGAGATGTTCATCAAACCGAAAGAAACGTAAGGTATCAACAATGAAAGGCCACTACAATCTGTCATACGCCTTTTCCAGGTCAAGTTTAATAGCCATGAAGCTCTGTTTACCTTTTAGGGACCTTAGAGAGTGGATCATTTCCTAGAAGCTTAGGATATAGTCCACGGTGCTCCGTCCTAAATAAAACTGGCCTGGTTTAGAGAGATTAGCTTTGAAAGAGCAGAGCTAATTCTATTAGCTAGAATTTTAGTCACAACCTTGTAGCTTGTATTACAAAGGGATATTGGTCTATATTGTGAGACTTTGTCTGGGATTTGGACTTTAGGAATCAGATCAACCACTATTTGGTTGTCATTCTTTATTAGAGAAAGGTTGTAGAAAATGTTCCTCACAAAGCTGACAAGAGAATCCCCTATGAGCTCCTAGTTTTTTTTGAAAGAAAATTGCATGGAAACCATCTGGGCTCAAGGATTTCAGGTTACCAATGCTAAAGAGTTCATTTTTGACTTCTTCATAGGTGCCCAAGTTAACCATATCTATACTCTCCTGGACATTAACCTTAGGGTAATCGAGAGTGTTGTGTAAAAAGGGATTTTGGGTTTGATCAATGGAGAAAATAGTTATGAAGTACTCTAGCAACATCCTTTTCAGGTTTGAGCAATCATAAATCCACTATCCTGCATCATTAATGAGAGCCTCCACTTTATTCCTTTGTTGCCTTGTAATAGTGCTTTGATGGTAGAACTTAGTGTTCCTATCACCCAGTTTAGCCAATTGGCCTTTGCTTGTTGAGCCCAGTGCATCTCTTCCCTTTTGAGAATAATTTCATAATCAGACCAAAGTTGTTTTATTAATTTTAGGAGGTGACAGTTTGTCCCCTGAACCAGCTTCTTCTGAATACCCTCCATTCGAGCCAAGAGTTGCTTCTTTGTTTGGAAAATATTTCCAAACACCACTTTGTTCCATTCCTTAAATATTTCTGTGCAGCTAGTGATGTTACCCTGCCAAGAGTTTGAGAGTCACCAATTCTCCTTGACTATGTCCCCAAAATCTGGATGATGCAACCAATCATCAATAAATTTAAAGGGTTTTGCATGCCTTCCTCCCAAGTTTAATCTCAGCCAAAGAGCGCAATGATCAGAGAAAGGGAGGGGGAGGTTAGTAATGGAGGCATCAGGGAAGAGAGCCCTCCATTGTGCATTAGAAATAGCTCTATTAATGCGTTCAAAAAGATCTCCTCTTTGCCCGGTGAAAGGAACACCTTTAGCACCTAGGACTTCCAAGAAGGACATATCAAGGCAGTCTTGTTGGCATCCGAGCGGTTAGAAGGAGCCCCTCCTACTTTTTCTTATTCATAAAGAACAGAGTTAAAATCTCCCGCCACACACTATGGTCCAGAGATTTGATTCTTGAAAGACACAAGCTCATCCCACATAACAGTTCTCAATCTATCCTGAGGATGAGCATAAACAACAGTAAGAAACCAAACCCCTTGCAAATTTGAATTAACATGGAGATGGATACATTATTGGTTTATAGCCACCACTTGGATAGAAACCATTGATTGTTTCCAACAACACCAAATTCCCCCGAAGAATCCCATTGCATCTGATTTAGGAAAGCTGTCAAAACCCATGTTAGAGAGGACTCTATAAGCTTTTGTTCCACTAATTCTGGGCTCTAGTATAGCCACAAAATCTAATTGATAAATCCTTAAACAATCTTTAATGAGACTAGCAAAAATCTTCTTACTAGCCCCTCTACAATTCCATAATAGGCAATTCATTAAAAAACCTATTAGAACAGGAAAACACATAGCCAGAGGCTAACAGGACAAAGGTGGATGATTCTCCTCCATTCGGGTATCCCTTGCATCAGTTGCATCAATCATAGTCATGTTGCTTCCTTCACTGCATTCCATATGCTCATTAGGCCCCCAACACCTTTATTTTGGAGAAGTAATTGGGTGCACTTGAGCTCCTCTTTGGAGGGAACATAGGAACAACCTTGTAGCCCATCCTCATTCACTCTTCCTGATTTGAAATCCTGCCAGAGTTTTAGCTTGTATTTATTTAGGACTTCCATTGCCTCAGATTCATCTTAGAGTAGCCCATGCTATGCTCTGTGACTCTGTCCTTCATATCCATTTCTTTTCTCATATGCAATTCCACTTGTGGTTGGGATTTCTCCTTGTTGGCAGTGACCAAGTTCTAGTGGGGCGATACCTTGTTGGAAAATTTCTAGTGTTTTTCGTTGGACCATATTGGGGTTTGATGGTCTCATGATGAGATTGGTTCTCTTTTCCTGGCCTTGTTTGAGGGTCTTTCTCCCTAACTTCCTTTTCATCTTCCAGGGCAGTAAATCTTGATTCTATTTCCAGTTGGTTGTTGCTCTGATTCAGAGACTTTAGAGGTTTACTTTTAGGGGTTTTCTTGGCCATTATCCATGGGCCAAAGCCTTTTGAGGTTTCATCTGCTGGTGCTTTCTTGGTCTCTAGCAACTTGTGCTTTGCCTGATTATTCTCTTGAGACAATGGCAAAGGTTCGTTCCCGTTAAGGTTTGAGGGGGAGGTTGCAGGGAGTATCACCTCTGGACAATGCTCTCTTTTGTGGCCATATCTCCCACAGTTAAAACAGATGGCATGGAGACCTTCATACTCCAGACAATGTTCCTCTCCAGAGCTATCATGGTGGGATTTATTGCTGGTTGAGGTCAATATCCACACATATATGCAAAAATTTACCACGATTGTTGATTGAGGTCAGGGTGTCAATCTTTAGCATTGTTCCTATCATGGAACTAAGTCTCCAGAGGAATTTGTTGTTGCAGAGCTCAGCAGGGAGTTTGGGAATTCTAATCCAGACAACAATTTTCCTTGCCGCTGAGTCATCTGCCTTGAACATTGATCTCCATCTCTAGACTAGGAGGTAGTGATCTGCTATCATCCAAGGGCCCTCAAAAAGGGAAAATTTGTAGTCATTTTCAGATGCAAAACGAACCAAGTAGTAGTCCTCTGCCAGATCAATCACCATTACATCCCCTTTGTAGACCCCGTTTTAGGGAATATTATTTTAATAATAATATTCTACAATTGTTTGTGTTATATATGATATTATTCCTTTAGAAAGGGCAATTATTTTATTAGGCACATTATTAGACATTAATAATATCTAGATGACGATGTACTTGTCATTACCGTCGTTTTGACTGTAATATTGCTAAGGTTATTTTCCGACGACTTTTAGGTGAAAATCGGCCCGACAACGAGATAAGTTGGCGAATCGAGTCGGCGAAGACAATTTCGTGGGCCACACCTTATGGGGAGGTGTTGGAAATAATTCTAAGGATATTCCATGAGAGAATATTCCTTTCTTTTATATTTGAGAGTTTTTATTTAAATAAAATGTATTTAATCATTTTTAACCTATGGTTTATTTACACAATTAATTCTGAAAATATTTTGAGGTATTATGTGTAACACCCCGATTTCGGTGGCGTCACTTTGGTAACCAAAAGAAATACTTAAGCGGAAAAAACGTGAATACATTTTTTTTTGTAAGGGAATTAGAAACTGAAAGAAATGAAACTCAACAACAGAAGATAGCAGAACTGCTATACGATAGATAATTTCAGCCCCCGTTGTATGTAACAAAACCACGTCACGAGTAACCTCTAGTGACGGGTAACTGACCGAAAGTAGTGCCCGTGGGCAAATACATACAAACCGGAACAAAAGGACAAGAGTTCCAAATACAGTCCTCCCTACAACAGTAGGTTAGCCAACAAAAACCTCCTAAACCGACCAACCCTTTGTAATTCCCGTAAAGAGAACCACAAGAAAAGCTAAAGGTCGGGGACCTACCATGCCCAAAACGAAAGACTGAACATCAGAGCCAAGACGCTACTCCTACACTAATCCCAACTATGCATCCCCAAGATCGTCGTCTGAATTTGAATCCAAGACGACTATGTCGATGACTGCATCGGTCTCCACAGCTGGTCGCGCGGGTTCTGCACCTGATCTCAAGTCAACAGCAGCCGCGACAGTGGGTGAACTAGTGCCTGAAGAAGTCCCTCCCACAGGCACCTCCTCCGAGAGGTCCTCGTCGTCCGAAGGCGACGGTGGTGGTGGTACTCCCAGTCCAGGTCCGCAGTGTACACCCGGTGGCAAGTTGAAGCTGACCGTGTAGCGCCTCCAAACTCCGTGCGTCAGGCTTGGCATCCGGTCAACGCGATCCTCCATTATTCGCCCCGAATAGATAGCTCGGTGGCCGCCGGGGTCGACCACTCATGAGCCCGGGGTGTCTTGGTCCAACATCTCAAACCTGGTCCCCCCCCGAAGGGACGACCGTCTCGTACCGGTCCGCCATGGACATCTGACAATAAAGGGCATACATAGCCCCCCAAACACAGGTAGCACGCGCGAGGGTCAACTCAAAGAATTACATAATAGTACATTCAATAGGTAAAGATAAATAGTAATAGCCACTTAGGCTTATAAGTTTAGGGATAACATCATAGGGTTGCATATTTCACAATGAATATAAAAGATGATAATAACAAATAGCATGCATCAAATAGGATTAACAAGTACCAATCACACTCAGCAACTAAGTCAGTATGTATGTTGCATGAAATGCAAGGCTGGTTGACAAGATGCATTCCGGAAGAAGGATGCACACCATCGAGTTAGCCCTAACACCGGCCATAGTGGGACCATTCCGCTTGGGCGTCTCTTACACCACAAAAAAGTAGTCAGATCAGCAGTGAACCCGTAGGTCTGCCATTCCGTCTGCTACTAAGGACCACCGTAGTGTCCTAAATATGGAAATCCGGGTCTTATGACCATTTTGGAATCCACCGAGGTCCGGTATCACGCCGTGTATTAACCTCAAAATGAGTGCATGGATGCAAAGTGATTAGCCAAACAACGTCTCCGACCTCACTCGACACGTCGCCACGTGTTCTAAATAACCTAATGTCTCTAAAAGAATACCCTAAGGTAAATGTCGATTCTGCGACAAAATGAATTAATCAAAAGAAGAAGAATGTACTTTGGAACTCATGGTTCCCGGCTAAACTTTAGATAGCCAATCAATAAACTGCTCATCAAGCAAAAGAGTACGAATGTACTTGGAAACTTATAGTTCCCGGCTAAACTTTAGATAGCCAAACAATAAACTGCTCATCGAGCGAAAGAGTATAAGCATACTCGGAAACTTGTAAGTTTCCTCAAGACTTGGACTCGACGACACTTCTCATTTTTTTCAAAACTAATATTCAAGCTCTAAGCTCTTATCTAAGGTTGTTATCATTGTTCAAGGGTTTTAGAGATTAATTAGTGTCTTATGAATTTTCCTTGAGAAAATAGGTTTCATTTAGTCTTATAATACTTCCTATGAGTTTTCAGGGATACCATAATCCCAAATAATTTCTGAGAAGGTCTCGATCCATTAAAATATAACAAGGCCCAAACTCCGTTCGTCCTTTCAAATTCTCTCAAAAATCTCATAAAAATTCGGCATGACCTGCCCGTTATCCTCACTCCTCAGTATCACAGATATAAGTGGAATCACATAAATAAATCAGCTCAATCAATAAGCATAAACAGCATATTCCAACACATCCTAGATTAACCATTTAGCACATAACATGTGAATCATTTAGCACACAATATCATGGCATCCAGTACTCAACAAGATCGGCCGAAGCCTCAGAAAACATTTCAGGCATTTAGCAATTAAGTGCATAACACATAAATCAAGTCGAATTCGTCGACACCTAAATCATTATCTAGTATTCAGTGAGATGCCCTCACCGGTAGGTCTTCCAGCTTCCTCCTCACAAGCTCCTTCACGCTCCTTTCCTTGGTCTCCAGGAAACTCCTCGAATGAACCTTAAGCAAAAATCACAGAAATCTACACAATGAGTCAGAAGCTCAGCAAACACTAAGTCCTAGGGTTACACGGAACACTACGAACTCCGTGGTACGACAATCTAACGCGTTAAGACAAGTGTTCGAAAAAGTCGGATTTCCTCCCCCCCTTGAGGGTGCTCTCGGCCACTTCCCTTAATTGTGCGGGTCAATTTTTCTTCGATCAAACTTGGTTCCTAGGTTATCATTAGTCGTAACTAAGGCGAATCTAAACTTGGAAAAATTTTCGGATCGAAAACTGAAGCAGGGGTAATTTGGTCAGAGTTTTAGCTCAGAAAATCAAAAATCGAAATTTTGAAAAACTAATCCGATAGAAATGTTACTAACGACGTTTATGACAACTAATCCTATTGACACTAAGCTAAGTCGAGAGTTCTAAGCTAAAAGATTGAGACTTTGCCCCAAAAATGGGTATTTGAGGTAAAAATTGATTCCGGCGGAATTCCGGTGACATTACGGAAAAACTAATCCGACAGAAGTGCTCTTGGGTACGTGGGGAAGATGTTTAGACAGAGAAATCGAGCTATTTGGACAATTTCACAAAAAGCTCCAAACTTTGAGCTCAGAAAAGTCTAGAGAAAATTGACGGAAATGACGATCGAAAGTGAGGAATAGTAACTATACCTCGTAGTCTTCGATTAGCAACGAACTGTGAAGCAAACGGGCAAGAATCGGCGAAAATCTTTTTCCTCTCCTCTCCTCCTTGTGCTCGCGGGTTTGGGGCTGAATGGGTGAAGATTTTTGCAAAATTTTCATTTTCTAGCTACAACCTATATATAGTGAAGGAAATGGAAGATATTTTGCAAAGTTTAGATAAGGATGACTTGGTGGAGGGATAAGGATGGATAGATATTTTTGAGAAGATATTTTTGTAAAGATATTTTGTAAAGATATTTTGTAAAGATATTTCGTAAAGATATTTTGTAAAGATATTTTGTAAAGATATTTTGTAAACCGGTACAGATTAGTTTAGATATCGGAGGATTTAACTCATAGAGTTAAGATAAAAATATAAGAGTGATTCTGATATTTTTCCTGCGCATTCCTCTGTGAATTCTAAGATAGGTGTTGGTGACAGAATTCCAAAACTCAAAAGAGATTCTCTTGGAATTAAGGTAAACAATCAAAAGTCGGTGTAAATCTATTTTACCCGAAAAGTTACTTTTTGCAGTGAATGTCGGATGAGAAAACTTTCTTCTGAAGAAAGATTGAAAACATCAAGAGAAATGGGTGTACGCGTGTGGAATCTTCATTTGAAGATCCGAATAGAAAATGTCTTCATCGTCGGTTGATTTTAGGTTTGCTTGAACTATCAGGGTTTTTGTTTCCGGCAAACTTTCGAGGATTGGAATTGGACGTTCGTACATCCTAGAGTTTCGCCTTAAAACGATTGTTATAAAAAGGAATAAGAGAAAGTCTTATATTCCTCTTGAAGATTTCTGGAATTATTCCTATAGTGTTCCAAGGGTGGAACTTAGTCTTTTCCTAAGGTTCTTGTCCTAGGTTTAAGCGAATCGATCGTGCTATACCTTTTATCGATTTTGATACAATCCTTAGACTTTTCCTGAACTTTCTCCTTCATAAATTTATTTCATCCGATAAACTCTTGTTCAGGTTTTTCCTTCGCGATACATCAAGCCTAATCGTAAATGGAAATCTCTTCCACTTATTCTAAGCTTAAAAACTTGGTTCTTACATTATGGAAGTGATGCACGAAACTTTGGAGCCAAAATCATTGATTTTTTTGATAAGGTATTTGAATTCAAAATTTGAAGTTTTGATGCATTAAGGAGATAACTTGTGTAATTAATGCATTAATTCTTTTTGGGTTTTATTTAAATTATTATTTTTAAATTTTTTGAAAGAAAATCAGACCATGAGAAGGTGGTGGGAGGCCAAAGACTTGGGGAGAAGGAAAAATGAGACTTGTGCAAGTAATTTCCTTTCTTGGCTTGGCAAAGTATTTTTGGAAGTTTTCTTTCTTAATTGGCTTTAATGGGGGACAAGGATTTGAACTTTCAAGATCTTGGGGGAGGTTTTTATTCCTGATTTTAAACCCTAAGGATTCAGATTTGAACATTTAAGAATGATGGTTTTAATATTAATTAAAAAGGGGATTAAAGCACAATTATATGGGGAGTTTTGAGCAATTAAACAAAGTAAATTTTTTTTGTATTTTCACCCACTTGGGATTGGGCTAGCCGTGGATGCTTCTAGAGCATAGGGGTAAAGTTTTCTCTTTCTTTCCTACCATAAATGCTCTACCCCTAGCCTTCTACTATAAATAGAGAGCCTCACATCTTCATTCTTCACATCCAAGAGCTATCCTCTCCTCTCTTCTGCGTGAGCTCTCTCCCTCTCTTGTTCTTTTTTTTTTATTATTCTTGTTCTTAGTTTTGTTAGTAGTTTCTAA
Source organism: Lotus japonicus (assembly GCF_012489685.1). NCBI lineage: Eukaryota > Viridiplantae > Streptophyta > Magnoliopsida > Fabales > Fabaceae > Lotus > Lotus japonicus. Next base: position 48,944,859 of record NC_080043.1, on the reverse strand, counting down.
GCCTTGAGCAAGGTCATTCTCAATATGCTCTATGGTTGCGACTTATGCTGATCTGCCAAATCCAGAAGATAATGATTTTAATCAAGTTGCTTAGAGATGTTTGTGAAAGTAAGGGTTTTCTTGAAGTTTTTCTTGATGTTCTTCTGATCTTTAAACAAAGTATTTTAGAAAGGAGGTTTTGATCTTACGAAAGAGAAAGTTTTGGTTTGTCGAGGTTTTTAAGAAGGTATTTTCGAAAATCATGGAGAGGGTTATACTATCGATATTGAAGACTAATAAAGTAGTGTTACTTTGTCCGCATGATTAGGAAGTTCGAGTGTACGAGATTCCCGTCAAATCCAAATTCGTTAGGACAACCTCGATGTTGACTAAGGTAAGGGCACTTTGGCTACAACCTAGAAATATTGTTTGTGATTGTGATTGCTAGACATAACATGATACTAGGATTATCAATGTTGTATGTGCTAGAAATGGTAGATGATTATTGATACAATACATGTTAGCTATTGATGTTATGGACATGCCTATATGATTAGGGTATTTGCTCCATTTATTGTTATGCATGCAAGTTATGATTTTGTTATGAGTTTACGTTCATTTGAGATGGACATGAAAGGCTTAGGGCCTAGTGATGGTGACTGACTTGCATGGCATGCATATGTGGACCAAGTGCCTAGATTGGGCTTCGTAGGCCACGACTGGTGCCTGAATTGAGCTAGTCGGTGGTGACGTTCAGGGGATGGACATGAACAAAGGACGAACGTGATGCGATAGTTCGTTGGAGAGGTCCAACCCCGATCGTGGAGTCGTGTTCATCTTGCCTTTCCAAGAGAGATTATCTTAATGGATATCTGAAGCATCTACATGCATGTGCACGAGCATTGACTAACTATAACTTAGAACTATGAGTTAGTTCCCCATACTTGTGAAACTTAGAACTTAATATAATGCCCCTATTTGTGAATGTTAGCTTAGGGAAGAACTTGTGGTTGATAGGGTAGCATACCCTACTTATGATATGTGTGTTAGAAGTTGACCCTTTCTTATTTGTTGTTTGTTGTTTGAGGCGCTTAACGCCTAGACAACAAGCATGCGTGTGATCAGTCGAGATGCGCCGTTATACCTGCTTGAGGTGGACGATGACAAGGCTTGGGACATCGATCGTGTGACTGATGGTTCAGCTATAGGATTGGCGAGAGCAGAGGGCGCGAAACAATATGATGCGAGCGTTGGAGGAGGCCTTGGAGGCACGTGATAATTGAGTCTGTACTTGGGGGAGAGCTGAGTTTGCTTCTAGGGTTCGAACCTAACATAGAGACCTTCTTGTTGTGTTGGCTCAGGGGCAGTCGAACACTAGTTTACCTTTATGTCTTAAAAATTGAAGGAACTATTTGTAATCAATATTTTATTAATAAAATGAAATTATTTAGTCCATTTACTCCTTCAGTTATTTCTTTTTGTTAAACTAATATGTAAAAATGTTTTTATTTCCGGAAAAAATTTACTCACATTTTCAAAAAGGTTACGAAAGTTACCCTTGAGATTTAGGGATGTTACACCCTTCTTTGGCCTAGATTGATTGAGGCCGTACTCGATGCAAATAATTAATTTAAAAAAAATTGTAGTAACTAGGAAGTGACTCCTAGGTCGTTTCCCAACGATTATCGTTTCAACAAAGATTCAATACTTCAAAAACGCACACACACTAAAGGAGGATTTTATGATTCAGTTCAGTAGACAAGCAGAATATAATATGCGAATTAACAAAATCGAGTAAAACGGACGAATTCCTTTGTTCAGTATATCGCTACTCAATCACTGGTATAAAAAGATCAATTCATTCTTACTAATTTCCTAGTTCATGAGGATTAATTAACTAAGCGATAACTAATTCACAGTTCCCTAAACTAAGCGATTAAGATACGGCTACGAACTAACATGGACTAAGCGAACATGCATCATCTTTATTTCTAACCTACGAAAATAAGAAAACCTAAATTAGAAGTAGAGATGAAGAAGACTAATTAAGAACGAATTCTACATTAAGGACTATACCTCAAGAGCGCGATATGCGTTGTAAAGGAATTCGATCATAGGAAGTTAGCCTTCCATGGATGGGGGCGAAAACAACAATAACATTCGACAAGGTAGGGAGTAAAAGCATAAACCCTAGTCGAACTCTAATAATTACTGAAAAACTTGAAATTGTATTGAATAATAAAGTAGAAGTTAAATTGTTGTCTCAGCACAAATCCTTAAATAGAACTGAGATCAAATCCTAATAAAAATCAAATCCTAAAAGATAAAATCCTAAAGATAGGATCCTAAAATAACAAACTTAAATAAGTTTGAATCCTAAAGCTAATTTATTTCGAAATTAAATCCTAATATAATCTAAAACAAAATCTTCACTTCAGCAGAAATAAAATCTTCATTCTGCAATTCCCAAAGTTCCCTTGCTGCCAAATATAACCTGAAAATAATAATAAACTTAATTAGACCTCATAATATAAATTCATTACAAACAAAGTCAATTAAGCATAAAGAACCGTCAACAATGGCAAATTAAGGTTCTGAAAAGTGGGTAAAATATTGCTCATCACAGATCCTGTGGAAACATTGGTTCATCCACTTAAAATTGATTTTCTTTCCCAGTAGCTTCACCACAAGTGTATATTTCAAAGGGCGGCACCATTCCTCATATTCTTCTAATGATACCCGAACCACTAGGTTAGGATTGAAAGGCCTAGTTTTTTCTTGCCATGAACATTGAGAGAGGGTATAGTCTCTAGAGTATAGAGATTTCACTTAGAGGGAAAAAGCTGGAGAGAGAATATAACTGAATTTTATGTGTTATTTAGCAAATGATTCAAGAGTCCCTTACAAATGGTTGGTAACCGCTCCCTATTTATAGTGGGGGGGCTGGGCCTATATAAGCGTAACTGCCTCTGTTGGGCCGGTTGAGCCTGGCTGAAGGAGGCCCAACTCTCATGTTGGGCGACCGTCGCTTGGTGGGTAACCCCTGGCCGTAGGCACCCTGGAGGCTTGCCCGGTCCACCAGTCCACAAGACACCGAGCACGAAGCATGAGGGTTAAGTGTGTCTTAAAGATCATAAACAGCGAATTACAAACGCTATTACATAAAGTAAATAGGTCGCCAACATGGCATTTAAAAAGCAATCAAACTTTTGCAAGTCCACGAGTCCACGAGTCTACGAGCGGCGATCGTGGTGAGCTTGGTCACCACAAAAACGGGGCGATTGTGGTCAGTCTGGTCGCTAGGCACATTGACACGTCAGAGAAGTGGAAATGTCAGCGTATCTCTAAATTCTCAACTTCCCTTCTTGAAACGTCACCTCAAGTCGCAATAAAGGGTCATGAAATCTGAACCAGTCATACATTATAAATTCCCCTAAAATTGCGCCGCTTGCTTTCTTCAAGGTAATCATCTCCCTTTGTCATCATGAGGCACGACTCCCCACCATCCACATGCGTGCCAACGACCATAGAAGAACCACACGCGTCTTGTGCCAACAGTCACCCTCTCCCTATAAAAACCCTCCTTCTACATCATTTGCCACTTTCGAATACCCCACTCTTCTCATCCTTAATCTCCTCCCCAAAACCTCCAGCCCGTTACCACTCTGCCTCCGTCGCTTTCCATCCTTTTGGTTATCCCCTGTTCGCTTCTTTCCCTGGTGAGTCCTGTAACACCCCGATTTTGGGGAGTCACTTTTGTAACTCAAAATTAAAATAAAGCGGAAGAGCAAGTATTTTTTTTTTCGTTTTGTTTAAAACAAAAGCCTTGTCGAAATAAAGACTCAACCCAATGCGATGAACATAAACTAATGTACAAATATATATACAGCCCCCGCAGTAAAAGAAAAGTCAACGTCACGAGTAACCTGCAGTGGCGGAAAGTAGTCTAAAAGTGATGCCCGCAAGCTAATAGCTACAAACCATAAATTGTGTCATAAGTGTGATAGTACAGTCCTCCAAAAGAAAGTAAGTCAGCCTCAAAACGGCCTCATCAAGACCTCCTAAGTTTGACCAACTCCATATGATCCTCATGAAAGAGAATCACACAAAAAGCTATAAGTCGGGGGCCTGCCCTGCCACAAAATGAGAAATGACCAAGAGAGCTACAACATATACTTCTACTCTAACTACCTGAGAGATCGTGTCTTGTGACACCCCCTTCCCCCTTCCTGAGTGACGTCAACTCAGAGAGTGGAAAGAAGACGACACAATTTTTTTTTCTCAACTCTTTTTGACTATCAACTATTTTGACTAACTTCCTTAAGTACATCAAACTTTCAAATCTCAACTCAACTTGTTCTCGGGATTAAGGCGGAATATCATAATCCCTTTTCAAACTTCAAATCAAAGTAGACAACGTCTATCCCTAAACAATCTGAAACCTAATTCTACATCCTTACATTTAACTTTGCTTCCTCACTGAGTCCTACTCGACTAACCACCGGCAGCTACCATGGCTTAATAGCTTCGACAAATAGCAACCAACTCGATCTAAGCCCATCTCAATCTATCACCTGAAAATGTTAACCACTGGAGGGAGTGAGCTACCAACAATATCAGAACATGAATATGTTAGTAGCACCGACTTGAGTCAGATGCCGGTCGGCCAAACACAATTCATATTCTAGATATATCAATATTATTATATCATAATATCATCATAGCATATCATCAAATACATACAATATGATGTAGCGTTAGTATTCACCACCTTGTCACTCATTTCCTTCGGTCAGACTTCGCCCCCATTGCGTCATGGGTTAAGAGGGTCCCTCGCCTAACATTTTTAAATTATTTAGGTTGCATATGTGTGCTTTAGGGCCCGAAGCTTTTAGCTTCACACTCTTTGGAAGGTTGTCTCGGGAACATGGTCACTCCTTACAGTCCACTCTTTACCGGACAATGATCGCTCAGTAGCTTTTCCGACAGACATACTCGCTCAAATCTTGCCTTAAACTTCTTGCCAGCCCGACCTCAGGGATCCAGGTCGTAAACTGACAACAGAGGTGTGCCGTCGTGTAAGTCCCGGGCCTATTCATCTCTGAACAAGGCCACCATTGGCGTCTCTGTATTCCCACTCTCTCTAGTGGTAGTGACTGCACCTTCCTACTCCTTATTGCTTATTGTGTTTTCATATGCCATACATTCGCCCCCTTATTTTTTCTTTATCATTCAGGGATATTCATAACTAAGATGAATTCCACAAGGAACACCATTTGGTGCTAGTCCTCGGCTCTATTGTGACCCATGATGCGTCTCATTCCACATCACGCCTCACTCACGTCGACAACTAGTCCCTGGTACGTGGTAACTTGAGCACTATCCTTGGCAGTCCATCTATGCATCCACTTTTACCTTTATTGAAATCTTTTTCAAACCAAACAATAACCAAAAGAGGTAAACCTATTCTTTAGGGTTTTATTAAATCTACCTAACCTTTCAAATGGGAATCTCCTGAAGACTACAACCATTATTTCAGAGGAAACCTTTTTGGATTGCATTGGCGTCCATTCTTGTGTGCACAAACTATAATAATTCCCTCGGCTTAGGTTATCACTATGCCACACTCTTCCAAGGTCAAAGCCAAAGGCTTTATTTCCTAAAGTACCACTATATCCCATAGTGTACTTATAATCCCCTTCTAAACAGTATGACATTACAATTATGCACATCCAGTCCTAACAAGTCAGACATTTATTTATTCATGCTTATCACAAATAGTATTACTTTCAGCCAATTATCATATGGCATATCATTCAATAAGCATCTTATCATAACAATCATTCATTCAAGTCATGCATATATCAGACAATCAATTCAATCAGCACATAATCCAAACAAACATATAACCAAAGCAAGCACTAAAGCCACACTCAAGCCCTTATAATGAAGGTAAACTCAGTCCTCCGCTGACTTGGATATCCAATGCAATTGAATATAAGTTCGGAGATTCCTCGTTTTGGCGTCATTTCCTTCATGATGCCTAGTGACGATCTCTTTGATTAATTTCTCGGACAATCATTCATTCTGCAACGATTTATGTTGTTACAACACTATTTGTAACATCCTGACCTGACGACTAGCCTCACGGTAACAACACGAGTCTTTTCAGTGCACTTCGTCCTCACTTGCGCGCTTCCCAGGAAAACTTCCCAGGAGGTCACCCATCATAATATTGCTCCAAGGCTAGCACACTTAACCATGGAGTTCTTATGAGTTGGGCTCCCGAAAAGAAGTTGCAACTTGTTGTTATGGGTAGTACAATCAAATCATATATGCCTTCCTCAACTGTATAGTTCCCTACAAGTCTCGGAATACCTCTTGTTCGGGTGTGAGATCGATTCATTCATGTGTCCCTCCGCCTAGAAGCCTGCCAGTAGCCGCTCCTTGTCCGTGCCTCACTGCACCGGCGATCACTCCCCGCCCTCGTCGGCCTTGGGCGTCACAGGCCCACCAGCTTTCAAGGATCTTCACAAGGCGAAGTCTATGCTGTTCAGCTCAATATCATATATTGAATATGAGAAGATCTCTAACAAAGAAACAGCAAAATCCATCTATGATTCCTTGGTCATGACGCATGAAGGAAATGAAGAAGTCAAGGAGACCAAGGCTCTTGCTCTCATAAAACAATATGAGCAGTTTAAGATGGAATCTGGTGAAACCATTGAGGAGATGTACTCAAGGTTTCAAACTCTGATTGCTAGAATCAGAGTGCTAAACAAGAGCTACTCTACTGGTGATTATGTCAAAAAGATCATCAGAAGTTTGCCTAAGGAGTGGATGGCTTTTGTCACTGCATTGAAACTCTCCAGGAATCTGAACTCCTTGAAGCTAGAAGAGCTTGTGAGTCATCTCAGAAGCCATGGGATTGAACTCAAAGAGCACAAGCCTCAAAGGAAAGACAAATCTATTGCTCTTAAGTGAAAATCTGACAAGGCGAAAGCCTATCAGGCAGAAGAGGAAGATTCCTCTGAAGAACTATCAGATGCTTCTGGTTATGAAGAGCTATCTCTTTTCACAAAGAGATTGAGTAAGCTCTGGAAGAATAGACAAAGAAAGGGCAAAGGACCGAGGAAAAGTAAAGGAAGATTTGAATCTTCTTCTGATCAGAAGAAGTCCTCTGGGAAGGAAGTCACCTGCTTCGAGTGCAAGGAATTTGGGCACTACAAGAGTGACTGTCCCAAGCTAAAGAAGGACAAGAGACCAAGAAAACTTCAAGAAGAAAGCTCTTGTGACATTTGATGCGAATGACTCTGATGAAGCTGAGTCAGAAGAAGATGAAGCTGTGGAAGCTCTGATGGCTACCACTAGCAGAGATGTTGAAGCACAGGATGATATGAGAGCTTCAGAAGATGACTCAGACTCTGAGAATGACGATGAGGTATTCTCTAATTTTTCTCCATCAGAGCTAAGAACTGCACTATCTGAAATAATGGAGAAACATGATGTGCTTTTAAATAAACATAAAGAGCTTAAAAGAAAATATGCTGTTAAAACTAGTTCATCAGAAGTTCATGAGTAGTTAGTCTATGGACTCATTGAAGAGAACTATTCTCTTAAAAATGACAACTCTGTTCTTTGTGCTAAAAATGTCATGCTAGAAGATCAACTTGCATCATCTGATGTTAAGCATGAAACCTTATATGAGAAAGCGTTTCAAAGGTTCCTAGCCAAAGGCATAGACAGAAGTCTTATGGCTTCAATGATCTATGGCATAAGTAGAAATGGGAACAGTGGCCTTGGCTACTCTCAACCTATGAGAAGTGAGCCATCTGAGCCCAAACGCGAACCCTTGCATAAGCATTTTGTTCCTGCCGGTACTATCATTCCAGAAAAGGTTACACCCAAGATGGTAAAACCAAAGGGAAAATTTAAACTCGACATGTCTAAACATTATAATCAAGTTCCCTTCTATTATCCTCCTGTTGCACCCAAAGTTCCGAGAACTTCTGGGAAAACTAACAAGAAAGGACAAAAGATATGGGTACCTAAGACAAAAATTATTCTTGTTGCAGACATCTTATGCAGCTCAGTTAAGACACGTGTCATGGTACCTGGACAGTGGATGCTCGCAGCACATGATGGACATAAGGTCTATATTCCAAAAACTGATGCTGCTTAAGTCAGGAGGAGACGTTGGCTTTGGAGGAAACCAGAAGGGAAAAATCATTGGAAAAGGTTCCATAGGAGATGGAAAAATTCCAGTCATTAATGATGTACTTCTGGTGGAAGGATTATTGCATAACTTGCTCTCCATAAGCCAAATAGATGACAAAGGTTATGATGTGATCTTCAATCAAACCGACTGTAAAGCTGTCAGTCAAACAGATGGATCTATTCTGTTTTCTGGGAAGAGAAGAAATGACATTTACAAAATCAAATCTTCTGAACTGCTATCTCAGAAGGTCAAGTGTCTCATGTCCGTTAATGATGAGCAATGGGTTTGGCACAGACGTCTAGGGCATGCCAGCCTCAGGAAGATCTCTCAACTAAGCAAGCTAAATCTCGTCAGAGTATTGCCTCGTCTGAAGTTCTCATCAGAGGCTCTGTGTGAAGCTTGTCAGAAGGGAAAATTCACCAAGAAGTCCTTTAAAGCAAAGAATGTGGTATCTACAACAAAACCCCTTGAGCTACTTCACATTGGACCAGTGAACACTGAATCCATTGGAGGAAAGAAGTATGGGTTAGTCATTGTGGATGACTACAGCAGGTGGACATGAGTAAAGTTCTTAAGGCACAAGGATGAAACACACACTATGTTCACCAACTTCATTACCCAAGTTCAGAAGGAGTTCCAAACTTCAGTGATTACTGTCAGAAGTGATCATGGTGGAGAATTTGAGAACAAAGCCTTTGAAGAATTGTTCAACTCTCAAGGGATCTCTTACAACTTCTCCTGTCCTTGCACTCCTCAACAAAATGGAGTTGTTGAAAGAAAGAACAGAACTCTTCAAGAGATGGCTCGCACCATGATGCAAGAATCAAGTATGGCCAAGCACTTCTGGGCAGAAGCAATCAACACTGCATGCTATATCCAGAACAGAATCTCCATCAGACCAATTCTGGAGAAGACTCCTTATGAGCTATGCAAAGGAAGACAACCTGATATCTCTTACTTCCATCCCTTTGGAAGTACTTGCTACATGCTCAACACTAAGGAGCAATTGGGTAAATTCGATTCTAAAGCTTTAAAATGCTATTTTCTTGGTTATTCTGAAAGATCTAAAGGTTTTAGAATTTATAATATTGTCCCTCAAACTGTTGAGGAATCTATCCAAATTAGATTTGATGACAAGCTTGGCTCAGAAAAGTCAAAGCCGTTTGAAAGATTTGCAGATCTCAGCATTGATCCTCCGGAAGCAAATCAATCAAAGAACAGCCCAGAGGATGTTGCTTTAGAGGCAGAAGCATCAGAAGATGCTCCAACAACTTTTGATCCTGTAAGGCCCAAGTTTTAACGCTTTGGATAAGTGAATAAAATAAAAGAGTTATTTGATTAAGATAAATTTGAGAAGGAAAAAGGTTCAGGAAAAGTCCAAGAATTTATCGAAGAACCGAAAGAGTTATAGCACGACTAACATACGCTTAATCCTAGGTCAAAGGTATTAGTGAATAGTTAATTTACGCTTTAGGACACGATGGAAACTAATTCCAAAAATCCTCAGAGAAATGTTAGAACTTCTCTTTTCCGTCCTTAAACAATCATTTCGATGCGAAATCCTGGAAAGTACGAACGTCAAATTCCAATTCTCGGAAGTTTGCCGAAACGGAATCCCTGATAGTTCGAGAAAACCTAAGATCGACAGACGATGAAGACTTTTTCTATTCGGAGCTGCAAAAGAAGATTCCACCCGCGTTCTCCTATTTCTCTCATCATTCCTAATCTTTCTTCAGAAGGAAGTTTTCTCATCCGACGATCACTGCAAAAAGTAGTTTTTCGGGATAATCCGACTTACACCGACTTATGCCGATTTTGGATCTTTTGGTTTAATTCCAAGAATCCTGTTTTGAGTTCTGGAATTCTGTCGCCAGAACCTATCTTAGAATGCGCAGAGGAACGCGCAGGAAAAATCGGAATCGCAAAAAAATCATTTTTCCGTTTTTTCCAAAACCTATAAATAGCTTGAAAATTAGATTTTTGCAAAAAAATACCCATTTTCCCTCCCCCAAAACCGTGAGCAGCTAGAGAGAAAGAGAGGATCCGGATTTTCGCGAATCTTTGCCCGTTTTCTTCACCGATCGTTGCTAATCGAAGACCTTGAGGTAGGTAAACTATATCTCGCTTCTGATCGTCAGATCTGTCGACTTTTTCTATGTTTTTCTGAGCTCAAAGTTTGGAGCATTTTGTAAAACTGTCCAAATAAGCTGATTTCAGCGTCTAAACTTCTTCCCTGCATGCTCCTGAGCGTGTTCTGCGGATTAGATTTTGTCGAATGTCGACGAAATGCCGCCGGGATCAATTTCTACCTTAAATACCCATTTTTCGGTAAAGTCGCAACCTTTAAGCTCTAATCTATCGACTTGGCTTAGTGCTAGTAGGATTTGTCGTCATAAACGTCGTTGTGGACGTCTCCATCCAATCTGTTTTTCAAAAATCCAATTTTGAAATTCTGAGCTAAAAATAATGACCAAACTACCCCTATATCAGTTTTCGATCCGAAAATTTTTCCGAGCCTAGAACCGTCTTAGTTACGGCTTATGTTAACCTAGGAACCAAGTTTGATCGAAGAAAAATCGACCCTCCCAATTAAGGAAAGTGGCCGAGAGCTATACCAAGGGGGAAGGAAATCCGACTTTTTCGAAAACTTGTCTTAACGCGTTAGATTGTCGTACCACAGAGTTTGTAATGTAACGTGTAACCCTAGGACTTATTGCTTGCTGAGTTTCTGACTCAATGTGTTGATTTCTGTGATTTTGGCTTAAGGTTCTTTTGAGGAGTTTCCTGGAGATCAAGGCGAGGAACGTGAAGGAGGTTGTGAGGAAAACGCTGGAGGAGTTACAGGTGAGGGCTACTCTCTGAATTACTAGATAATGCTTTAGGTGTCGACAAGTTCGACTTGATTTATGTGTTATGCACTTAATTGCTAAATGTCTGAATTGTTCTCTGAGGCTTCGGCCGACCTTGCTGAGTATTTGATGCCATGATATTGTGTGCTAAATGATTCACATGCTATGTGCTACATGGTTAACTTAGGATGTGTTGGAATATGCTGTTATGCTTTTGACTGAGCTGCTTTATTTATGCTATTCCACGTGCACCTGAGATTCTGAGGAGTGAGGATTGCGGGCAAGTCATGCCGAATTTTTATGAGATTTTGAGAAAGTTTAGAAGGACGAACGGAGTTCGGACCTTGTTATGTTTTAATGGATCGAGACCTTCTCAGGGAATTATTTGAGATTATGGGATCTCTGAAAACTCTTAGGAAGTATTATAAGATTAAATGAAATCTATTTTATCACGGAAATTCATAAGACATTAATCAATTTCTAAATCCTTTGAACAATAATAGCATCCTTAGATAAGAGCATAGAGCCTGAGTATTAGTTTGGAAATATGAGAAGTGTCGTCGAGTCCAAGTTTTGAGGAAATCTATGAGTTTCAAGTACATTCGTACTCCTTCGCTCGTTGAGCAGGTTATTGTTTGGCTATCTAAAGTTTAGCCGGAAACTATAAGTTTCCAAGTACTTCGGTACCTTTCGCTCGAGGAGCAGTTTATTGTTTGGCTATCTAAAGTTTAGCCGGGAACCATGAGTTCCAAAGTATCTTCTTCTTTTGATTAATTCATTTTGTCGCAGAATCGACGTTTGCCTTAGGGTAGGCTTTTTAGAGACAATAAGTTAGCTAGAACACGTGACGACGTGTCGAGTGAGGTCGGAGACGTTGTTTGGCTAATCACTTGCATTCATGCACTCATTTTGAGGTTAATACACGGCGGATTACCGGACCTCGGTGGATTCCAAAATGGTCATAAGACCCGGATTTCCATATTTAGGACACTACGGTGGTCCTCAGTAGCAGACGGAATGGCAGACCTACGGGTTCACTGCTGATCTGACTACTTTTGTGTGGTGTAAGAGACGCCCGAGCGGAATGGTCCCACTTTGGCCGGTGTTAGGGCTGACTCGATGGTGTCCATCCTTCTTCCGGAATGCATTTTGTTACCCAGCATTGCATTTCATGCAACATACATGCTGACTTAGTTGCTGAGTGTGATTGGTACCTGTTTATCCTACTTGAGGCATGCTAATTGTTATTATGATCTTCATATTCATTGTGATATATGCAACCCTAGGATTTTATCCCTAAACGTATAAGCCTGAGAGGCTAAATAATTATTACCCTATATATCTGGTTTTATTATTTATATAATTCTTTGGAGTTGACCCTCGCGTCTTCTGTGTGTGTTTGGGCGGACTACGCCATTGTCAGTTGAGTATGGCGGACCGGTTCACGATGGTTCACCCTTCAGGGGGAAACTAGGTTGAAGAAGCTTGATCAGGAGGACTACGGTTCAGGGGTGGTCGACCCCGCTGGCCACCGAGCGACTTACTCGAGATGGGGTTAGTGTAGGAGTAGTGTCGATGCTCTGACCGTCATGCTTCAGTTTTGGGGACAGGGTAGTTTCCTACCGGTAGCTTTTTGTGTGGTTTCCTATGGAGATCACAGAGAGCTGGTTGGATCTAGGGGGTCTTCTCTTAGGCCGCTGGGCCAACTTGTTCTCAGATTTTGAGGTTTAGTGTTGCGGACACAATATTTTTACCTTGGTTTGTACTTTTGCCTACGGGCGTTACTCTCTTTTACTTTCCGTCACTGGAGGTTTACTCGTGACGTGGTTTACAACTTACAGTGGGGGCTGTAATCATATTGTATATTAGTTCTGTTATCTTCGTTTTAGAGTTTCATCTCTTTCTGTCTTTACTTACATTATCGAAAAAAAAATAATTCACGTTTTTCCGCTTAAGTTATTTCTTTGGTTACTAAAGTGACGCCACCGAAATCGGGGTGTTACAGATCCACTTCAGAAGAAGAAGAGAATAGCTGCCTCTCATCCAGAAGAACTGATTATTGGCAACAAAGATGCTCCCGTCAGAACCAGGTCCATGCTCAAACCTTCATAAGAGACTCTTCTGAGTCTGAAGGGACTTGTATCTCTCATTGAGCCCAAATCAGTCGATGAAGCTCTTGAAGATAAAGGCTGGATTCTGGCAATGCAAGAAGAGCTAGATCAGTTCACCAAGAACGATGTATGGTCCTTAATGCCTAAACCCAAAGGTTTCCATGTCATAGGAACCAAGTGGGTATTCAGAAACAAGCTGAATGAAAAAGGAGAAGTCACGAGAAACAAGGCAAGACTGATAGCTCAAGGCTACAGTCAACAAGAGGGAATTGATTGTACTAAGACTTTTGCTCCTGTGGCAAGGCTTGAAGCTATAAGGCTACTGATCTCATTCTCTGTGAATCATAACATAATTCTTCATCAGATGGATGTCAAGAGTGCCTTCCTAAATGGATACATTTCAGAGGAAGTGTATGTCAAGCAACCTCCTGGCTTTGAAGATATTAAGCATCCAGAGCATGTCTACAAGCTTAAGAAGTCGCTCTATGGGGTATGAACGGCTCAGCTCCTTTCTTCTTAAAAATGAGTTTGTAAGGGGTAAAGGTGACAACACTCTTTTCTGCAGAACCTATAAGAATGATATTCTTATAGTTCAGATTTATGTTGATGACATTATATTTAGTTCTGCTAATCCATCTCTGTGCAAGGAATTCTCTAAGATGATGCAGGCTGAATTCGAAATGAGCATGATGGGAGAACTCAAATACTTCCTGGGAATTCAAATTGATCAACGACCAGGAGTCACTTATATCCATCAGAAGAAGTATACCTTGGAACTTCTGAAGAAATTCAACATGAGTGACTGCAACATCTCTAATTCTTCATCAAATGCAACATGCATTCTTGAGAAAGAGGAAGTTTCCTCTAAGGTTAAGAAGCTCTATCGTGGAATGATAGGCTCTCTTCTTTATTTAACAGCTTCCAGACCTGATATATTGTTTAGTATGCATCTCTGTGCTAGCTTTCAATCAGATCCTAGAGAGACTCACTTAACACCTGTTAAGAGGATCCTCAAATATCTGAAAGGAACCACTAACCTTGGCTTGATGTATAGAAAAACATCAGAGTATACACTTTCAGGTTTTTGTGATGCTGACTTTGCTGGAGACAGAGCGGAAAGGAAAAGCACCTCAGGAAGCTGCCATTTCCTTGGAGCAAATCTTGTCACCCGGTCAAGCAAGAGACAGAACACAATTGCTTTATCAACTGCAGAGGCAGAATATGTCTCAGCTGCCACTTGCTGTACACAAACCATATGGATGAAGAATCATCTGGAGGACTATGGTTTGTGTCTGAAGAAGATTCCTATCTACTGTGACAACATAGCTGCTATCTCCCTCAGCAAAAATCCCATTCTACATTCAAGAGCAAAGCACATAGAGGTAAAATATCATTATATTCGAGATCATGTTCAGAAGGGCACTCTATCATTAGAGTATGTTGATACTGACCATCAATGGGCAGATATCTTCACTAAGCCCTTAGCAGAAGATCGATTTTTATTTATTCTTGAAAATCTGAACATGGACTTTTGTCCAGAGTAAGGTTCCTTCAGAACCTCTGATCATGGTGCCTCTGAAGTCATCAGATGTTACCTATTCAGAAGGTACTCGATCAGATGCACTTAACCCACTGGCTAAACTTCTGTGGTAAACAACAATACACGTGTCACTTCTTTTGTGACATAGTTCCTTGTGTCGCGTGGTGTATCTGCTATAATGATGATACCTACTCTCCTCCACTATGCTATTTTCAAACTAATTATTTTACAAATCGTTGATTTTGCTTTTTACTTTATGCCTCTTAAAATCTCAACGGTTACTATTAAACCCACTATACGCACGATTTCACACACGATCTAATCTACACACTTACACAAACGGTTTTCAAAACGCTTGTGTGCATTGAATTTCATTTACTCTTCTCCCTCCAATATTTCCTTTCTCTCTAAACCCCAAACCTCGCATTCCTGAGAATCATGGGCAAATCAAGGAAATCAAAAGCAAATGATACTGCTTCTTCCAAACTAACTGCCGAAGATCAAGAAAAGCAAAGATTTGAAGAAGCTCAGCAAATTCTGAATGCGGCCAATGTGGTCACCTGTGTCAAGAAGATTGAAGAACTGGTTGTGTGCAATGAAGCAAGAGTGGACTTCGACAACCTGGCTGAGCATGGGTTTGATATCAGGGATCAAGTCGATTTGCAAGGTTGGTCTGGCTATTTCAATAGGCTCTGTGGTCCTATCTATTACAAGTTAGTAGTAGAATTCTGGAAGAATGCCGTCTGCAACAACTACTTTGTCATTTCTCATGTATTGGATAGGAAGATTGTTATTTCTGAGGAATCCATTGCAAAATTGCTGGGAATGGAGTTCCAACAGGGCAAGAGAATAAAAAATGTGGATGCTAATGTTCCTGGCATGAGGAAATTAGTAAATAAGGCCATTTTTGAAAACTGGTCTTTGGAGAAGACAAAGTATAGCATAAAGGAATTGAAGCCAACAATGAAGATCTGGCAGAAGATTTTCATCAACTGCATTCACCCCAGAACGGGAGGAACTGATTACCTTAATGCAACTCAAAAGGTAATCATGTACTATATTTCTAAGGGTGAGCCTGTATGTAACGCCCCGATTTCTCGAGTGTTACACAGTAACTAATTAACCAATTTTCATAAAGAGTTTTCGTCGATTCACTTATTAATCTTGAATTAATGATAAAAGTTCAATTTTACAAAATTCTCGAAACTTAACCATTTCAAACTTGCGGAAATAATCATCAACGTAAACCTCAAACTTTATTAATCATTGAAAAGAGTATGAAATAAATATTCGAAAGAAAACTTCAAAGTAAATTACATCAAGTTAAACTATCTCAACTATAATAAAGTAACGGTTCAATACTTCCAAAACTCGGTACTCTCAACCCAAAAGAAAAATGGATGTCTCACAACCCAACCATATCCTTGGCCCCTTCCTCTTTATCTTCTTCCTCTTCATCAGAAGTGTAGTCGTCATCCGGTAGTGGCTCGTCACGTAGCATCAACTCCCAAGAATGAGTCGTCGCAATTATCTTCACGACCATCTACCCCCCCCCCCCAAATAAACACATAGCAAACAAGCAGGGTCAGGTCCAACAAAAGAATGATAATGACAAAATCAACAACAACATAGTATAAGTACATTATATGTCTTTTATGGGAAAGAGTCAGTTACTAACGGAATCTCACATCACACAACCCTCCAATCCTGCCTTGGCCAATCACTTACATCCGCAGATGTACAATCACGTGAAGCTGCAATACTTCACAAAAATCTCATGGTGACCGCAGTCAACCAAACACGTGGAGCCGCAATGATCCACAAAATCTCTAGGTGACCGCAGTCAACCTTTTCACGTGGAGACCAACAGTCAATCCACAATTCTCCCTCGCGTGCAAGCCCATCGTTCTCATGGACTATAGTCTACACTAGACCTATGCCCATATTATTCACATTTACTTGCAAGCGAGTTAATTACACGTTTCTCTTTGTTTAAGTCTCTAAAGTCAACCTAGAGTCTTACATCAACATCGCATAAATACAACAATTAAACGATCACAGACACATCGGGAATTACAGCTAGATGAGCGACCATTTGAACAATTTCCAATAATATCACAATTCACGTAAGGCATAGCATAAACTTACACTTACGCATGACACATCATGGCATAAATTATCAAATAAGGTAACATAAGGCTTATGCATGGAAAACAACACATTTTCGCAACTTAGCTTTTTGGTCAGCAAAAACAACGTTCATTGAAACTGGTCTACAGAATGCGTCCTCCAACAAACAATCATGTATAATATCTTTCTGGAAAACTAATTTAAAGATCTACAACTCTCTAGTTAAAATCATTTTCATTTGAGCCCCAGATTTAGGTGATTTTACTCCTTAAAGTTTCTGTCCGACACAGGGAAAACAGCAGGTATGACAGCTACCCCAAACGACCTACAACACACAATACTAGACCAAAATTTTTGATCTTTATATGCCTGGAAAGATATTTCGAAGATCTACAATTTTTATGTTAATCATTTCTTTATTTGGCGACCAGAAACAAGTGAAAATAATACCTGAAGTTTACCTGACAGAGAATGCATTTGCCATCAATTTCGTTTTAGTCATTCTATTCTAAGGGTTCTAAGTCATCTACCAGCATCAAATATAGTAACATGTTCACAGTGTAACCCAATATGACATGGAAAAAGTCCAGCACACGTCGCATATTCAAAACCTCAAGCACATCAATCAAGTTCATACATAAAATCATGTCAAAGCATGGCAATATGGCCTAGACATGCTACCCAACTCCTAGGACCAGCCCTTACCTTGGCTAACTTGGTGAAAAGGAAAAGGTTTTGGTGAAGAAGAGGTCCAAGAACGCTGCTGTCCACGTCCCCTCACTCTCCCTCGCAGCTCTCTCTCTCTCTCGCAAGGTTCTCCCTCTCGCGCGTGTGTCACTGGCGGTGGTGGCGGCTTGATCGGCGGCGTCTCTCTCTTGCTCTCTCTCTGATTTTCACGTGGAGCTGTATGGTTTCTGTTCTTGTTCAGAATGAGGGGAAAATAAGGGTTTTCCCCCCTTATTTCCCATGCAACCCGTGGCCTCACACACATGTGGGCTAGGGTTTCATTTTCTTTTCCTTCTTTTCACTTAAGCCTGCAACCACCCTTGACCCATTAGTAATCACCACTTAACCAGGTCCAAATTACAGATTGGCCCCACTCTTTATAATTAAAACCCAATTAAACTCGGAATTAAAAAGAAAATACAACACTTAATCCGCTGGCACATTACAGCCCGACCCTTGCTCAGTAAAATTCGAATATCTCGAGCTACAGAGGTCGGCATGACCTGATTCCACTTCGAGAATTTTCTAAACTTAAAGGGCTACAACTCTCATGAAGGAAGGTGTCCCAAATGAGGTCGTTAAGACCCTCTAAAAATTTACACAAGTTGACAGGAGTAATCTGTCAAGACTCAAACTTAGCCAAAAGTCTCATTTAATTCAATCTATCACTTAAGCATTACATAGGTAAGTCTAGAGTCTTACAATACCACCCTCCTTAAAAATAGTTTCGTCCTCGAAACTACTATAGGAAGACATACCACGCTTCCATTGCGCACTCTGATATTCCCTACAAATTTCCCAGTCGTCTCGACGCATAGGTTATTGTCCTTAGTCTAATCTTTCTGGTCTTCACGTGACATCTCTAATGGTCTAGTTCCACATCATTCTCACAAAGGGAATTCGTCTCTCCTTAACGTTCCTTTCATAGTCCAACACCAACTATCATTCCGATCACCATTTTCCAATATCAAGTTGATCAGGCTCAATATCCAAAAGATGGCAATCAGGAAAAATATTTGGTAAGGATGTTCAAGTCACTCTCATTTCACTGTCTATAACCTAGACACCCGTCGTAGAACCTCACGGAACTCTTCCATTAGAACACGACCCGAACTGCCTCACTGCAGTCACATAAAACAACAAAAGTTATAGTCAAACAGGTGTTATACTCATGCTGCTACACGCTGGCCGGCGTCCCGTCCAGGTGATCCAGATGCAACATCAACAGCTCAGACACGGGAAAATAATCTTTTCGGACAATGAGCTCAAAGGTTCCATCCACCAATTCACTCATTCAGTAGTTCCATCCACCACCTAGTCCATTCGACGGTTCCATCCACCATCTGGTTTGTCCGATCTATGGTTCCATCCACCATATACGATCGTTGGTTCCATCCACCAATCCCGTCTATCCTGATGGTTCAATCCACCATCTCGGTCTGACCAATGGTTCCATCCACCATTCCTGCTTCACCGATGGTTCCATCCACCATCTCATCGACCTTGATGGTTCCATCCACCATCTCAATCGACGCACTCCGTTCACTGGCTCCATCCGCCATCCTTTCTTAGCCGATGGTTCCATCCACCATCTTTGCTAAGTAAGGAAAAACAAAATCGAGAGTGTAACACAGTCACACAAAACACCACAAAACGTAAGGAAGACATTGACTCGGTCAGTGTTCTTCCCCGCCTCTATGACTCAATAATGAGCATTCAGCACACCAAATCATATCACACACATAAATCACAAACCATTCACAAAATGAGATAATACCAATTATTATTTATTTTACAAATTCTGACACAAAGTCTCGATGTGCTCAGGCGTGTCCCACTTGGAGCGTCCATTTCAATCTCAATCTTTGGTAAGCGACAACCCTTAATTAAAACATCCTTTCAATCCCTCACTTTTCTTCGATCTTACAAGTAGTGTCGGCACGCATCCCAAAACCTGGGAGACGTCATGCAAGTTCACCTCAAGGGTGACATACAAGGCAACAACAACCCTTAGATATCTAGCAATCATCTTCAAATAGACCTTGATATCACGCTCGTACTAGGGCGCTTATCTAAAAAAATGCTCGTACTAGGGCGCTAGGCGCCAAATCCAAATCCAATTGATCAACCGTTTATAAGCTAATCATCATCTCAATACCTAACAATCCATACGTCATCTCTTGTTTCAGAACTATCCTCATTCAGACCTTAAATCAATCTTTCACTTATCCACAAGTCAAATTATAGTCTATTTTAAGTCTGAAATCTCTGCATAACTCATAATTCATTCCCTTCAAGATCAAACCATAAATTGTGCCTCAAGGGACTTAGCCCAACTTTCGCTCCCTAGATTTTAATCTTCAAAGGTTCAACTGCTATCGTCACAACTTAAACCATTAAATCTCTTATTCATACCTGTCTCTCAACTCTCAAGGACAATCTTAACCCCTAAGGTTTTAATCCAGCTTAGTCAATCTCACTTAGTAATCCTAGCACATTTCTCTGAAATCCATATCAAAACTCTCATGTATTCAACTTATGCTAAAACTTTCTTTCTCTAGCTTGATCACTATGACACCAATCAACTTCTTACTCTCTCAATCCAATTCTAACAAACTTTAAGTCCTACACAATTAGGACAAGAATTTATGGACTTAAAATCTAAACCTTCACGTAGTTCGCACCAATAATGTCCTCTAACTCTTCAACACTTTTTAGTTGAATATTCATTTCTTAGCACTACGACTTCTTCAGAAAGGGATCAAATACCTAACAAAACTCATCTCTCAGATTTGACCAACATCTATCAATTCCTATCAACCTTTCTATCATGGTCCTTCACCAGCTATAATTCTGAATATCACCCCCCTTCAATATTAAGTCGATTAGGCTTAATATGTCGAAGATGGAAATTTAGAAGAAAAAATCACTGGAAAGGTCAATGAGTCTCTATCATCCAGTAGTCACATAAATTGAGATCATATCCAATCGATTCAATTTCTAATACTTCAACCTCAAAAATATGTACCCTTGACATCTCATCTCTGGAATTCATATGTCATTCCACTAAGATTCATCCTTAGCTTCTACATTCGCCTCTTGACACGTCAAACACGTTGATACATACTCGACTACTCGTTTCTTCATCCCAGTCCACCAGAAATGAAGTTTTAAGTCTGATACATCTTTGTCATTCCCGGATGAATACTCAATCTACTCTTATGACCCTCATCCAAGATCAACTTCCTCAAAATATCTTGACAAAGAGTCAAACACTTAATCTCAGGAATCATCGCAATGATACTAATCACAGACATTCTCACATCCAAGCAAACATCTTAGCAAACAAGTCTACCCAATCTCATCGCGAAGTTTTGAAAACACATTTATCAAAACAAAACACCACGAGTTCGAAAATTCGTAAGCCCAAAACCCTTAGTGCTCTGGTTTCTCAACCGGAGCTCTGATAACACAAAGTAACGCCCCGATTTCTCGAGTGTTACACAGTAAATAATTAACCAATTTTCATAAAGAGTTTTCGTCGATTCACTTATTAATCTTGAATTAATAATAAAAGTTCAACTTTACAAAATTCTCGAAACTTAACCATTTCAAACTTGCGGAAATAATCATCAACGTAAATCTCAAACTTTATTAATCATTGAAAAGAGTATGAAATAAATATCCGGAAGAAAACTTCAAAGTAAATTACATCAAGTTAAACTATCTCAACTAAAATAAAGTAATGGTTCAATACTTCCAAAACTCGGTACTCTCAACCAAAAAGAAAAATGGATGTCTCACAACCCAACCATATCCTTGGCCCCTTCCTCTTTATCTTCTTCCTCTTCATCAGAAGTGTAGTCGTCATCCGGTAGTGGCTCGTCACGTAGCATCAACTCCCAAGAATGAGTCGTCGCCATTATCTTCACGACCATCTACCCCCCCCCCCCAAATAAACACATAGCAAACAAGCAGGGTCAGGTCCAACAAAAGAATGATAATGACAAAATCAACAACAACATAGTATAAGTACATTATATGTCTTTTATGGGAAAGAGTCAGTTACTAACGGAATCTCACATCACACAACCCTCCAATCCTGCCTTGGCCAATCACTTACATCCGCAGATGTACAATCACGTGAAGCTGCAATACTTCACAAAAATCTCATGGTGACCGCAGTCAACCAAACACGTGGAGCCGCAATGATCCACAAAATCTCTAGGTGACCGCAGTCAACCTTTTCACGTGGAGACCAACAGTCAATCCACAATTCTCCCTCGCGTGCAAGCCCATCGTTCTCATGGACTATAGTCTACACTAGACCTATGCCCATATTATTCACATTTACTTGCAAGCGAGTTAATTACACGTTTCTCTTTGTTTAAGTCTCTAAAGTCAACCTAGAGTCTTACATCAACATCGCATAAATACAACAATTAAACGATCACAGACACATCGGGAATTACAACTAGATGAGCGACCCTTTGAGCAATTTCCAATAATATCACAATTCACGTAAGGCATAGCATAAACTTACACTTACGCATGACACATCATGGCATAAATTATCAAATAAGGTAACATAAGGCTTATGCATGGAAAACAACACATTTTCGCAACTTAGCTTTTTGGACAGCAAAAACAATGTTCATTGAAACTGGTTTACAGAATGCGTCCTCCAACAAACAATCATGTATAATATCTTTCTGGAAAGCTATTTTAAAGATCTACAACTCTCTAGTTAAAATCATTTTCATTTGAGTCCCAGATTTAGGTGATATTACTCCTTAAAGTTTCTGTCCGACACAGGGAAAACAGCAGGTATGACAGCTACCCCAAACGACCTACAACACACAATACTAGACCAAAATTTTTGATCTATATATGCCTGGAAAGATCTTTCGAAGATCTACAATTTGTATGTTAATCATTTCTTTATTTGGCGACCAGAAACTAGTGAAAATAGGACTTGAAGTTTACTGTCCAGCACAGAAATCTGACAGAGAATGCGTTTGCCATCAATTTCGTTTTAGCCATTCTATTCTAAGGGTTCTAAGTCATCTACCAGCATCAAATATAGTAATATGTTCACAGTGTAACCCAATATGACATGGAAAAATTCCAGCACACATCGCATATTCAAAACCTCAAGCACATCAATCGAGTTCATACATAAAATCATGTCAAAGCATGGCAATATGGCCTAGACATGCTACCCAACTCCTAGGACCAGCCCTTACCTTGGCTAACTTGGTGAAAAGGAAAAGGTTTTGGTGAAGAAGAGGTCAAAGAACGCTGCTGTCCACGTCCCCTCACTCTCCCTCGCAGCTCTCTCTCTCTCTCGCAAGGTTCTCCCTCTCGCGCGTGTGTCACTGGCGGTGGTGGCGGCTTGATCGGCGGCGTCTCTCTCTTGCTCTCTCTCATATTTTCACGTGGAGCTGTATGGTTTCTTTTCTTGTTCAGAATGAGGGGAAAATAAGGGTTTTCCCCCCTTATTTCCCATGCAACCCGCGGCCTCACACACATGTGGGCTAGGGTTTCATTTTCTTTTTCTTCTTTTACTTTAAGCCTGCAACCACCCTTGACCCATTAGTAATCACCACTTAACCAGGTCCAAATTACAGATAGGCCCCACTCTTTATAATTAAAACCCAATTAAACTCGGAATTAAAAAGAAAATACAACACTTAATCCGCTGGCACATTACAGCCCGACCCTTGCTTAGTAAAATTCGAATATCTCGAGCTACAGAGGTCGGAATGACCTGATTCCACTTCGAGAATTTTCTACACTTAATGGGCTACAACTCTCATGAAGGAAGGTTTCCCAAATGAGGTCTTTAAGACCCTCTAAAAATTCACAGAATTTGACAGGAGTAATATGTCAAGACTCAAACTTAGCCAAAAGTCTCATTTAATTCAATCTATCACTTAAGCATTACATAGGTAAGTCTAGGGTGTTACACTGTATGTCTTCCATTTCTACTCTTCAACTATCTGAAGGAATGTGTTGAGAAGTCATGAACTACTGCAATTGAGACCAAGAGGTCTATCTCCTACATTCCTTATGGCAGGCTGCTCTCAGATATCTTCACCCAGAATTAACTGGTCAAGACATTGTCTGACCTCGGACTTCATGAGGATCTGGCTATGTCCATTGGAGATGCTCTCAATGGGACTAAGTTGAAGAGAATGCAGATCATTGACAAAGTTCAAGTTGAACCTGTTGAAGAATCATCTGAAGAGGTTCGTCAGAAGAACCACCCTATTGATGACTACCCTCTCTGGTCTAAGAAGGATAATCCAGCCAGCATTCTGAAATATGTGAGAATGCTCAGAAGTAAAGGAGATCCAATCACTCTCGAGGAATTCATCAAGAGTCTTCCTGATAGTCCTCCTGAGGTACCAACAAGGAGGTCCAAGAGAACAACCAGCAACAAGCCTTCATATCCCAAAGGCAAAGGGATTCTAATAGAGGAAACCAAGAAGATGAAAGCAGCATCAAAATCTGTAGTCATCAGGGAATCAATTCTAGAACCCTCTCCTGAAAGAACTCCAGTGGAGTCACCTCAGGAATCTCAGTCTGATAGCTCTGAGAGCTCTATGTCTTCTTCCATTGGAACTCAAGAAGAAGAAGTTTCACCTAGAAAGGATGTCAAGAGGAAGGCTGTCATGGAAGAATCTTCTGATGAGGAAACTGAAGATGATGATGTTCCTCTGGCCAAGAGGCAAAGAATTCAAGCAATTCAAGTTGAGGAAGAAGTTGAGCAGGATGATTGTGAGATTATTGGGAATGTGCTCCAGGTCATAAGGGAATCTGCAGAAGCTGAAGAATCCACCGATTCTAATGTAGAGCCCATAGGCAAGAGGATGAAACTGCCTCTGAAGGATCCACTTCAGAAGGAGTCAGAACCAAAGCAAGCATCTGAAAATGTTGCAGAGGTACAAAGAGAAAGGAGATCAAAGATAACTTCAGATCCTGCAAGGACTGCTAGACTCACCAGATCTACCATACTCAGAGATTCAAGTAAGGAACTAACTAAAAGCATTAATTTAGATTCTACTTTAGTAGTTATTCCTGAACAACCTATACCTATATCTACATCCCTGCCAACCTTAACCCAAACAAATCCACCTCAAACAGAACCTCACACACAAACCTTATCTCAAGCAGAAACACAAGCTCCTCACTTCAACACCCTAACTGCTACCACTTCCATTCCATCCATCCCAATTCAAACCTCCTCCACATCCACCACCACTGAGTCTGTACCTCTTTTCAATTCATTCATCAAGGGTATCGCTCAGAGTGAGGCCACCTTGAGGGACTTGGTTCAACAATTCACACCCAAACCTCCATCCACCTCAAGAACCCTTCTGATAACTGAATCTGGAGAGATTCCTACTGAGAAAGACGATGAAGATGAGGATGTTCAGATTCTAGAACCTCCTTTCAATGTGCAACCTATCCAGCAGGTAGCCTCCTACTTTGAAGATGTGCTCCCAGATGCTGTTGCTGAGTCCTTCTATGTGTCCTTGTCTCACTACTCCATAGTAAACTCAAGAGATCTGAGTTTCACCTCACCTGAGAAGACTGCTACATCCAGGGAAAGACAAGAGACCATTCCTGAGATTGAACGCATGGATGAATCAGATCATTTTGGACAAGGAAAAGCTCATGTGAATGAATCAATGCCTTCAGGGCAAATGAGAACTGAAAGTTCTAATGCATCAAGTTCTAAAGCAACCAACATTCCTCAACAAATCATGGATCTGGCACCCTCCTTCGGGCCACAGAATCTTATTCAGCTCATTCAGGAGTTCTCTGATGAAGCAACCAGAAGACTGCAATGGCTGTATCAGGTAACTGACAATCAATTTGATGCCTCTCTGGTTGATGGTATGTGGTCTGCCTTCGGACGATGGTCAGAAAGTAGAGCTTCTGAGATTGAGAAGCAGCTTAGCAGGGAGAAGCGTCTGAGAGTTCATGATGCCTCAGAGAGAGCTTATGAGCAGAGGCAGAGGGTGTTACACAAGGTTTGTGAGCCCATGAGAAGGGCAATGGCTTCAAGAACTCATCTTGTCTCTGAACGTACCTCAGAAGATGATGATATGATTTCAGCAGAGGTTGCAGAGGACAGTGCTGAAGAGATCATTATTCATGAGGCTGCAGAGGTTGATGAAGTTCAGATGGAAATACCTAGTCAAGTTGCGGCAGAAGTTCAGGCACCTACAGATGTTCCTATTCAAGCTCCAGAACCAGCTTCACATCCGGAAGTTGCTCTCCTGGCTGCCAGAATTGATAGGATACAAGATGATCAGCAGAGGCTGTTTCAGATGGTTGAGCATCAAGGCATCATTCAGAGTGAACAGAGTCGGCAGATTCAGGAATCTTCAAGCAGAATGGAGAATATGATAAGGTACCTGATCGAGAATCTCCCATCTTCATCAAAGCCTTGAACCCCTCTCATCTATCTTTCATGCATAATTTATTCACTTTAATTATCTGTGAACTTATTTCATGTTTGACCATGTTTAATTTTGCTACACTTACTTAATGCACCGTCCACTTCTCTTAGTAACTCACATGCATTTATGATTCAATGAGTTTTATGCATGTTTTTCTGTTACTTCTCTTCTTTATAATCTATTGCCTTCCTTCTTCTCCATCACAACTCAATTCATTTCCTTCTCTCCTCAAATCACAATGTCTACTGCTGATTTGATTTCTGAACTTAAGGCCTTGGTATTTGACCAGACCTTTTCTTGGAGCATCGATCTTTCACCCACTCAAATCTCCCAAGCTCTTGGGAAAATTGAGTATCTGCAAAACTGTTGGCTGACCTCGTTTCATATCCACTGTCTGCAAACTCTTCAAGATGTTCTGAAAGAACTCCTTCACCTGGCCTCTCGCCGGAAGGATCTGGAAGCTCAATTCGAGAGCATTTGTATGCTCCTTGAAAATGAAAAGAGGGAGCGAGAAGATCACGAAGAAGCAGGTCAAGCTGCTGCCTCCACTCCTGCTATCCATGAAAGTGAGATTCTGAAGGAAGAACTGGCTGCCCAGTTAGCCTCCATTGATCAGGACATTCGTCCTTTGCACCTTCAGCTTCTTTCTATGAAGGAGTCTCGTGCTTTCTTATGTATCTAGGACTTGTTCTCCTAGTCTTTTCTATCATCTGTACTCATTTTCGTTACTTAATAATAACAAGCGTCTTATCTGCATTACTTCCTTGTTGTTATTGGTTTTGTTTTTCACTCTTTTTGCTTATGACAAAAAGGGGGAGTACATAAAATGGTTTTTTGATAAACTTTTAACTTTGCTTATATTATATAAAACCAGTAGAGGAGAATAAGTATCAAATACTTATAGCACATAGATATTGCCAAGCGTCCTAAAACAATGAATACATTTTGTTCAAATTTCTGAACTAATATGCCTCTAACGCCTTATTTCCAATACACCTGGACAATACTCTATGTCTTCATGTGATCTACGCGAGTTCTGAACCATCAATTTCTGATGAGTATACATCTTTCTACGCATATCTTCCGACCACATCACTAGACTCCGAATCTAGACTCTTCATCATCTCATCAATTCATAGATTCAGGGGGAGTCAGGGGGAGACTCCAGCTCAGATCAAGTGCAATCCTAGATTCAGAAGAAGCAACATAAACCGTTACACAAGGATAAGTTTAAACTCTAAACTCTTCTCTCTTGTGTATTCAGTTTATTGATTAAGAATTGTTCATCAAAATACTTGTTTTGTCATCATTAAAAAGGGGGAGATTGTAAGATCAAGATTTGATCAGTGGTTGCATCTCTATATTTTGATGATTACAATTAAGTTTTTTGAGGATGAACAATTATGGTACTCTAATGTTTGTCTTTATGAGTTGTGACAAACAGGTTCTGATTCTGACCCAAGCCGGTTCTATCAGAAGAAGAAGAACCAAGGGTTACCAAAAAGAGAGCTCTAAAGCTTATCATGTTCATTCAGAACAGTGGCAAATCCTTCAGAAGTTATGAAGATAGAAGCTCTCAAGAGGTACTGAAGAACCGGAGTCAGAAGTTCTGAAGACCAGTTGTTCCAGAAGGTACGGTCCTGAAAGTAGAAGACTCAAGTTCTGAAGACCTGCAAGAAGTTGGCTCTAAAGACCCAAGCTATTCTAGCTCTGACGTTCAGAAGTTTTAAGGAATTTGTTCAGAAGCAGAAGTTGCAAGTCAGAGGATCCAAGCTTCTGTCTGACTCTGATCAGAAGCTTCACCAACGTCCATCTGAAGCACTCCAGATCATAAGTCAGCTGGTGAAAGGACAGGTCACTGTCATAGTACACATCGTACAGTCTCAGCCTGTCCGCCACCTACCTCGTTCAGCCTAGCAGTCTGATATTACAAGATTGTCACTCCAACGGGCAAAACCCTAGCAACGGCTACACCATATGCCTTGGAGTATATAAGGGCTGAAGATAGAAGAAAGAAGCGAAGAAACTTTACTGAAACTCTTTAACTCATTCTAACCGATCTCTTAGCAATATTTCTTCACTGTTCTTAAACATCTGAGTTTACCATTAGTTTTTCAGAAGCAATTCTTGTAAACCCAAAAGCCTTTACATACACTTTGTAAGTTCCATGAGAGACCTAGTTTGGTCGGATCTTGAGAGGACTGAATCAAGTTTGATTCAGTGTTTAGCTAGTCTTGAGAGGATCGGTAGATCAGCTTCTTGACAGTATACTAGTGAGAAAATCAGTGTATTGTTAGTCACTTGGCAGGTTGCAAGTGCAGTTGTAACACTCATTGATTTTAGTGAATTACCTTCACGAGTGGACTGGATTAACTTGAGCTTTTATCTCAAGTGAACCAGGATAAAATACTTGCGTGGTTTACTTCATATTCTTCACCACCTTGTTCTTATCCTTGAGTTTGCAAAAAGTTTAAAAGGGAATCATTTTATTTAAAAACTCTATTCAAACCCCTCCCCCCTTTCTAGTGTTTTTCGCACCTTCAACTTTCAGGTCTGATGATTCTCTTTTATGGAACCTCATCCAGAAACTACAGGGCATAACTCATGTTGTTCAGCACCTTGTTGGCCATTTCCATGGAAGCCATAGAAGGGAAAATGAAGACTTTCATTTCCATGCCTTCTCTTCCACTTTCCTAATATCATTCTTAATGATCAGAAAAACGTTGCTAATTAATCCTAGCTGTCCAGAAAGCTACAGAATTCAATAAACTTGCCTTGTTTGTTCATTTCCTTGTTCAGTTCGAAAATGATATGCCCAGGTCCTAAAACCATGTCTTTAATGTCCTAAATGATGAAACAGAGGTTAAAAACATGATCGGGAAGGTCAGAACGCACCAGAGCTCAGATTCGCGATTTTCCGGCGAGAAGGCTCGCCGGAGAAGATGACCGGAGCTGCAGCATTGACAGAGTTTGAGGGATCTGAGACCATGGACAGGTGCGTCTTGCTTATAGAAAGAGAATGGTGATGGTTTCGTGTAGTGGGTCGATCGGAGGAAGGAGAAAAGAGCCGTTACAGGTCGGCTTTCATCGCCGGAAACTGGGCAGCTTCGCCGGAGAAGTTCAGACTTCTTCTTCTTCACGTTTTCTTGACCAAAACTTGCCAAAGTTTGCCCAGAATTAATGTAGGGACTTGCAGAAACACATTGGGACATATTTGAAGAGGAATTAGTGAATGAAAATGGAAATTCGAAGAGGAGAAGCTTTGAAGCTTTAATTCTTGAATTCGAGAGGGGCTGAGAGCGTCTCACTCTGTCTCTCACGTTTCTGAGACTAAGTTTTAGTGTCCTAGGACCTCAAGAGTTCAGAATGCACGAATTTATAGAGCTGGAGTGATTAAGCAAAGAATCATGGTTATTTCCTTAAGCTAGTTTCTTCACCAATGGAGTTTCATGCAAGGTGATTAACTCCTAATCTCTGAGCAGGTCTGAAGCTCATTTATGGGCTGGAAAAGAGCAGAGCATATTGCAAAAAATGTTTCAGTTTTACTATTCATTCCTATTTGTCATGATGACTATTTTGTTGGTTTATGGAGTGAATAGTGTTAGAATTAAATGTTAGAAATGATGAATTCAGATGGTGAAGGGATGGTATGCGTGGCATCAAGTTTCAGAAGGAATAATGCAATGGTTTTCATGATGTAATGTCATGTACATGTGCTATGCATCATAATGCATGGAACTTTGTGAAAATGATTGTTTTTTGTTGGTTTGTAAAGGTAATGATGGTGGGGAATAAATGTTTGGCTGAAGTTTATGGTGAAGTAAGAGAGTTGTACGTGTAATCAGAATTTGGAGAAGACTTGGATGAGTATTTTTTTGGTATTAAAGTACATACATGTGATACTAAGTTCCAAGAGTGTACTAATGGAGTTGGATGGTGATGTGATGGTCTTTGTCACACCTCGATTTCGGTAGCGTCACTTTAGTAACCAAAAAGAAAAAGCGGAAAAAAACGTGAATATTTTTTTTCGATAATATAATCAAAACTGAAAGAAATAAACTCGACGACAAAAGATAACAGAACTAATGTACAATAATATTTACAGCCCCCGCTGTAAGTAACAAACCACGTCACGAGTATCCTCCAGTGACGGGAAATAGAAAAAGTGGCGCCCGTAGGCAATATGTACAGTCCAAAGGAAAATTTAAGTATTCGTAACACCATCCCTCATAAATGAGAATAAGTTAGCCCAAACGGCCTAAAAACAAGACCCCCTAGTCCAACCAACTCTCTGTGATTTCCGTAGAGAAACCACACAAAAAGCTATCGGCAGGAAACTACCCTGTCCCCAACTAGAAGCATGACAGTCAGAGCTAAGACTCTACTCCTACACTAATCCTATCTCGAGGAGCTCACACCAGCACTCAGTCCTACATGCTAGCGTGATCGTCGTCCGAATCTGAATCCAGAACGACCAAGTCTATGTACACCATCATACCCCCTCTCGCTACCCCGATGCGCTCCGGTGCCGGCCTCACGGGCGTAGGGCCCGAGCTAGACTCCGCAGAAGTCCCTCCCACAGGCTCCTCCTCTGAGGGGTCCTCGTCATCAAAAGATGACAGTGGTGGTGGTGCTCCCACTCCTGGTCCGCAGTGTACGCCAGGTGGCAAGTTGAAGCTCACGGTGTACCTCCTCAGCACTCCCTCCGTCAGGTGCCCCAGTCGATCGACGCGGTCCTCCATAATCCGCCCCGAATAGGTCGCACGGTGGCCTTTACCAGGTGTCGCTGACTCCTAAGTATTTAGGTCTCTATGCCTTCGCCATTTTTTTTCCCCACCTTAACTGATTTATTACATTGCTATTTTCATCGCCTCTTTTCCTACACACGTTGTTTTATTTTAACCCTTTTGATATACTTTTTACAGAGGACATGAAGTTCACTAATGCCGAGCTTTTGAGCGTCCTCGCCCGAAAGAGGGTTGCTCAGTTTCCTCCATTATTCAACACTGTGGGTGGAAAGAAGAAACTGGACTTGCCAAAGAAAAAGAAATGGCCTTCACAAGATCCTGACGACGAGGTTCCTCGCCCGCTGCCCAAGAAGAAGACTCCTCTCCTTGTTGACCAGTCTACGGCCGATGTCGGGCTCACCTCCTTATCTGTGCCGAGGTTTGAGGATGGGTTGAAGTTCCTGTTCCAACCTCCCGATCCTCTCGAAGGGGAAAAACCATTCTCCATCAGGGCGAGACGGAGGTCCCGCCAAGCTCTTCCCTTTGCCAAACCAGTACTTCGTCACACAATCAACCCAAACAACCGCAACTGCCGCTCCAAAACACAGATAGACCCCGGCAAGCTCCCTGCCCCGGAGGTGAAAAAGAAGGCCTTGCCCATGACCACCCCTTCACTTTCAAGGACACCGATGACCCCATCGCCTTCATCCTCACGCAAGTCAACTTTGAGAAGTTAGAGGAAGAGGTGCTGGATAAAGGTTTGGACTACATGGCTGAAGAGGCCATGTCGAGTCTCCTTCTGGCCAGAAGCATCTTTAGACACACATTTAAGAACTACGGTTCTACCGCCAAAGATGTTGAGAGGTTGCGTCAAGAGGTGAGCCAGCTTCGCGCCGCCAACTCTGAGCACGATGAGAGGTGCAAGTCCTTGGAAAACCAACTATCCACCCAGAAAGCCACCTTCGAGGAGGCACTGGTCAAGTTGGGGAAAGAAACCAACTGAGCCAAAACTTAATTGAAGGCGCAAAAACAAAAGACACTGCGAGAGGTCGTTGCTAAGGAGGAAACCATCGCAGCCAAGAGCATAGAACTAGCGGAAAGGACAAAGTGATCGCCAACTTAAAGGATCAAGCAAAGACCGACCTGGCGGCGAAAGACGAGATCATCACCGCGAAAAAGTCCCAGGCCAAGGTTGACGCTGAGAATCTTGAAAGTTGGTTGAAGAGTAAAGCTGCCCTTGCCGTTGCTGAACAACACGACTATGGTTTCTTCCTCGCCAAAGCCCAAGTTTGTCATCTCTTCAATGACCTTGATGTCCGTCCCATGAGGATGTTCAAAGAGATCACTCCTACTAGCTTGGTCGGCCCGGATGACCCCCCGGGGGTTGGCAACATTGATTTTTTGAACGCTGGGAACGAAGGAAATGTTAATAATAATGCCAATATTTAATTGTAATATTGCTTACTTTTTTGTTAACCGCTTAGAGTTTGATCGCCCCTTAGGGCTTGCCTTGTATTGAAACGTATGTTGTTTTATCCATTGCCAATTCTGTTCGCTACCTTTGAAATTCTGGCACACGCGGACAGATGTTCTACCAGATGTCTAAGACATCTTGTACAACATGATACAAAACAGTTAATTGAATATGCAATATAAAGAACATAAAAAGAGACAAGACACAAGGGATTGTTAACCCAGTTCGGTGCAAAATCACCTACGTCTGGAGGGTTTTCACCCAAGAGAAAGATAATCCACTATTCAGAGAAATTGTAGACAAAAGGTCTTAACTGAACTGCCACAGTTCACAACGTTTTCTACCTATCTCTACAAGTGATTATTACTTAGTCCTCCCCCTAAGTATGAGAGCCCCTCTCACTTTCTCTCAATCACTACCACAGTGATTCAAAAGCTCAAAACAAGAGCAAAGACAGATCTCATGATCAAACAACAAAAACACAACTCTCAGCCAAAGAATCAACACATGAATATGCTGAGAGAACAACAAGTGTGAACACAGACAAGAGTAAACCCTAGTTTTACTCAACAGAAGCTCTCTACCGAAACACTAGGTTTCGGTCTTCATATATACCAGTCATCCAGGCCTTGTCTTCGATGGGATTTAACGAGCAAAGGTCCACACAACACGCAGGGAGTTTCCAGGAAACAAATCAGCAGAAAAGTCTTCAATAAAAAGTTTCCTTTTCCATAAATAAAACTCCCACAAAATCCTAAGATCAAATCATTGAAACCGATTTGATCACATAGAATATAATCCTTTAACGCCGCATAGAAGCTTCCAGAAATACCCTATCTTGATCACCAAGTAAGCAAAACGAAGCTTCACAGAAAACCTAGCCAACTCATTGCAGGTTTTGCAGGGACAGATGTCATAGGCAAGATGTTGTGACATCGGGTCCGACATGTTGGCCAAAAATTTAACTTAGCTAAAATGCAGACAACATAACAAAGGAACAACAATCTCCCCCTGTGTTAAATTCTAGCTAATACAATCCACTACCATAAAGAACTCTTCAGCAGCTTGGAACTTGAATCACTTGAATCAACATAGAAGAGCATCCACAAAAACAAGGTAGCTTACACACCAACATAGCTAGTAGCATCAACTATGCATATTTCAATCTCAGAACCATTCTCAGTGCAGCAGAACACCATATCAGAGTTTTAGCACAGCAGCACACAATCAACTATCACAAACAACAAGACGTTGTTTGAATAGAACACACAACTACACAGTAGCAAGAAGCTACCAAACCACACTACCAAACCACAATAGCAGAAAGCCATAAAGAAGCTACCAAACCAGAGATAACCACATGCTACTAATTACTCCCCCTTATTAGCATAATTTGGCAAAGGTAGTCATACCAGAATATCATCCTAGTGCTTACCAGAGCTATCCACAGAAGTCATCAGCACCGTGTTCAAGAATTATACAGACCAGGAGCAAATAAAGAGAGCACATAGCCACACAGGGCTCAAATACATCTAAAAGAAAAAGAACAAATCAAAGAGATGTGCTCTTATTCTTCTACAACCTCCTCAGTCTCAACATCTTCTTCTTCATCAGCAGCAGCCTCAGCTTCCTCTTCTTCACTTTCTCCTTCAGCAGCAATAGTTGCACCATCTGACATAGCCTTGATGAGTTGATCAACATTGAATTTTCTGACCTTGCAAGCTTGAATGGTGTCACCAAGAGACTTGGAGACAGCCTTCAACTCAGCCAAGATGTCTTCCTTGCTAGAACCAACTACCTTAGTGCCACTGGCACTGACAGTTCCCTTTGCGGCAGAGAGCACAATGTCTGGAACATGCGTCCCAGCAAATAACCGGTAATCAAACTTGAGAGGCAAAGGCTTCTTACCTTGAGACTAATCAGCCCTCACAATAGTAGGTTGTTGATGTGCAATGATCTCTGAGAGAAGACAAGGAAGCAGAATAGGCAGCTTCACAGCATATGATCCAACATGCTTGAGAGTCTGCTCAAAAACCAGCTTTCCAAAATCAAACTCACCCCCAGTTCCAACCAAATAAAGCATTCTGGCCAGAGGTGGAGTCACACCAGACAAGTGATTGGTGGCCATCCAATTGGCAGTACCAATCTTGTAGAGAACAACATATTTGGTAGAAAGTTTCCCAGATGGAAGCAATCCCTTCTTAGGCCACTTCCTGACCAACTTCCTAGTAAGGGTTGTAGCAACCCTATTCAAATCAGGCTCCTCCCTGAGCCACAACAACAGGGTTTTTGCCCAAAAACTCATTGATCACTTCAGGAGAGAAGTTGATGCACTTCCCCCTCACAAACACTTTCCTGTACTCAGTACTGGAAGCATCATCACAATCAGCAGGGATGTTCACAATGAACTCCCTAACAAGCTTGTCAAAACATCTGCCAAGATCCTTGAGAATCTTCATTAATCCAGCAGCAGAAATAACTTCCATGACATCCTTGAGTTCCAAGGCATCTTCATGAAGTTCCCTTTCAATAGCAAGCCTCCTTTGAACCACATATTTCCATCTCTGAGCAGAGTCTGGAAAATGAAAGGACACATTGTCCACAGGAGCATCAAGCACATTTTGAGGAACTTTCTTACCTTTCAAACGTTTTCTGGCAGTGGTTGAGATGTCTGGGACATCTGGCTCGACATCTGCCTCTAAGTCAGGATCAAGCACATGTCTTCTTTTCTTCCCAGTAGAAGGTTCTGACTTCTTGTATTTCTTTGTCTCCTTCTCAGATTTTGGAATTTGAGAACTTCGGGAAGTCTTTGGAGTCTTAGCAGCAGATCCTTCGTTCTCCTGCTTCGTTACGTCTGTAACCTTCTTCTTGACACCACTAACAGGACAGATGTCGAACGCGATGTTGAGACAACCGGTTCGACAACTGACTAACAGTAACAACATAATCTTTAAAAAACATAAGTAAACAGGACACAGTAATGGTTAACCCAAATCGGTGAAACTTCACCTACGTCTGGAGAGTTTTCACCCAAAGAAAGGAAATCCACTATCTCAAGATTCAGGAATTACAGACACTCATGAACGCAACAGTTCATAGTTCACTTCCTAATCTACCCAGTGTATTTCTACTTAGAATCTTAACCTAAGTATGAGAGCCCCTTTCACTTTCCCTCAATCACTGCCACATTGATTGGTAACAAACAATCAACAATCAGAGTTTGAAGAATCAAAGAACACAGAACACAACTTTGCTTTATAGAATCAGGGAGCAAAGTTTGTGCACAGGAAACAAGGACAAAGAACAATGAACAACCCTAAAACACTTGATCTCTCTCTATTAACAATGAACAACCCTAAAACACTTGATCTCTCTTTATTAGCTTCGGTGGTCTTCAAGCTTTAGGTCTTTGTCCTTTTATAAACTTCAGCAGCAGTGGCTTGGGCACTAGGGTTTTCTTGGGCTGAAGTAACAGATTGCAGCAACAAATCAAAACTGAATCTCCAAGATATTGTTGCAAAATTCAAACGTAAAGATAGAAACCAATCTTTTAATAAAGATTGTTTCAACAAATAACAACCCACAAATAAAACCCTTTTGGAATAGCTACTTGATCCTCAAGTAACTATAAAAACATATCTTCATAAAATCTTCAAGGGCCCACATCACGTTCCAAGCAAAGGACTGAAATGTAACAACAATAATGTAACAACAATCTCCCCCTTTCTCAAATTTTGTCTAAAACAACTCACAGATCAGAGAGGGTAAACATAGAGAACCAAAGCACCCCCTTAGCAGCAGACTCCCCCTCAAATGATTCATCCATACCTACAACAATCATACTCCAAAAGGCCAAGTTGGAACAAAGAACATAGCAGCAGAACATACTAACTATCCAACAAGTGTAAACTAGTAAACCAGTAGCAACTTGAACAGTAGCAGCTTGGAGTACTACACAACCAGTTACTTGCCTTGTCTTGAAAGAAAGCTACCAAATAGAAAGTTCCCAAGTAGAAAACATAGTCTTCATAGCAACAGAAACAACCCAGGTTCTTCACCAAACTACTCCCCCTTTTTAACACAAATTTGGCAAAGGGTGCACAACATAAACAAACCATCACTTCTAAGACCAGAATGACAACAATTCATGCATATTTTCAATAACTGACTTCTTATAACCAGTAGATGGTTTAGAACCCAAGGTAGATTAATGGATTTGGAGATCAAGTTCAGATGTGTCAACAATGGGGTTTGGATTTCCAGCAGAGGGTTCCATATTCACATCTGAAGTAGTCTCAACTAATGTCTCGACATGGGGTTCAACATTGGGAACAAAAACGGATTCAACTGATATCTCATGAATCACATTAGGCACAATAGCATTAGGATCTGCACTTACAGATTCACCTATGCTTGCATGAACAATTGCTGGTGCATTTGAGACTTCAAGAGAACTTGCAGCAACAAATTTCTTCCTCCACTCCTTCATAACATCTACACCAGAACTCTGAGATTTAAGAAGAGCAACATCCTTTGAATATGATCTATTCACCCTAGATGGTTGTGGAGACATCTCTTCCTTGCCGTAAAACTTAACTCTAACTCCTTCTTTAGGTTTCCACTCTTTCCTTGTTGGAGGTACCTGTGGATTAGTCCTTGGTTGATCATGAGACTGAGGATATCCATATAGCTTGTAACAGTAGGGCCTTATATGACCAAGTTTGCCACAGTGATGACATCTCCAAGTAGATTTCTTGGATTTTCTGAAATGAGGGTACACATGTCGTATAGAATGATGCGACATTGGGTCGGACATTGGTTGCTTAGTTTGCTTTTCAGATGAAACAGACTTATTTGCACTCTTGTACTTGAAGCCTATCCCTTCCTTATCTCCAACTGTTTTACCAACTTCCAGAATCTCCTCTAACACATTGGTACTTTTATTCATCATACGAATAGACTTTGTCATACCTTCAAGCTTGGAGTTCAAAAGAGTAACTTCCTCTTGTAAGCTACCATTGATGATTAGAAGTTGCTTCTTTTACGCAAGTAGATTATTGACGTTCTTTACTTCTTCTTGCAAACTAGCATTAGTACTCTGAAGCTTCTCATTCTCAGCAAGCAAATCCTTGACTTCTTTTCTCATTTTCTCACCATACGTACATGATTCCTTCCACTTAGCCAACAACAATTTGTAGGTTTCAACTAGTTCTTCATTTGAGATAACCTCATCACCATCACTTGACTCAGCATCAGAATAGTACTTTCCAATGAGAGCCTTTACATGAGAAGCCCTGGTTGTATCATTCTCATGTTTGCCCTTGAGTTGAAATTCAGTATTCTTCACATTGTCCGACACATTGTCCAGGACATTTGTATTTGACGTTCTGCCCAAACTCTTCAACGCTTTGTTCAGAAATGATATAGCTTCTGCAATACTTGCATCAGTATCCTTCTCCCTCTGATCTTCATCTTCTTCAGCGTTGGACACAAAAGTTATACTCTTCACCTTCTTCTCATATCTACCATTAAGAGACATCTCAAAGGTTTGCAAGGAACCATTGAGTTCATCAACCTTGATGTTACTGATGTCTTGGGCTTCTTCAATGACAGTTACCTTCATATCAAACCTCTCGGGGCGAGACCTGAGAATCTTTCTTGCTAACTTTTCTTCAGACATGGGTTCCCCTAGGGCAAAAGAAGAGTTGGCGAGATCCCTTATACGCATGTGGAACTCATATATGGATTCATCCTCATGAAGGTATGAAAAACGGTAGAAAGGGAGGGTTTGAATAACGTTTTCAGAATAAAACTTCCATCTTAAAGTTTTTAGCAAATCTGTCAAGAACAAATAAAGTGCTTAAGATAAGAGATAGAAAAGCACACAAGGATTTTATCCTGGTTCACTTGATGAATCACTCAAGCTAGTCAAGTCCACCCGTTAAGGTGATTTCTTCCTTCTTAGAATGAAGGCAATCCACTAATCAGGTAATTGTTACAACTGCACTTGAAACCTACAAGTGACTAACAATACACTGACTTAGCTCACACTAATATTCACTCTCTTAGTGTTCTCTAGGATCCGATCAACCTTGATCTCCTAAAGGTAAACTAAACAACTGTTTAAGAAAGATTGTTTACAAAGAGATTGCTTCTAAAAAGCTTATAGTAAACACAATGAATTCAAGAATGAAAGAATGGTTAGAAGGTTTGAATATAGCTTGCGCGTGTGAGATTCTTCCAACCGCATCTTTCAATCTTCAGCCTCTATTTATACTCCAAGGAATAGGGTTTGAACGCTGCATGGGAATGCTACCGTTGGAGGGCAGTTCTGGAATTTCCAGCTTCTGCTGTGGCTGAGAATGTTAAGTAGGTCGTCAGGATAGTACATTTGCTTTTGTACTTTGGATAGTGACTTTGTAACACCCCGAATTCGGTGGTGCCACTTTAGTGACTTTAAATCAATAGTGCGGAAAATGCGTAAATATTTTTTTTTTCCGTTTTCTTTTCAAATAGAAGACTTAACATAATGATGACTCAACCCAAAGATAATAAACATAAAGTAATTGGAGATAGTGCCTGCAGGCGAATAAGTGCATCCCATGGTCAGAGCCATGAGTTTTATGAATACAGTTTTCAAGAAGATAAGTCAGCCCCAAACTGCCTTCGAAAGACTTCCTATGCCCGACAAACTCCCTGTGATCCTCCTGGAAGAGAACCACACAAAAGCTAATAGTCGGGGACCTTCCCTGCCCCAAAATGAGAAATGACAATCAGAGCTGTGAAAACAATCCCCCATATAATATACTTCTAACATCGACCCTCATCCGATCATGCATGAAGTTCGGGTCCACGTCGAAGGCTCAGTAGTGGTCGTTGCGCTCAGGATCCTCCCCGAACGACGAACCATCTTGAATCAGCTGTTGGACGTCTGGCAGCAGGCCGACCGCCCAAACACAACCATACACACAAAGCCAAGGCGCTTGGGTCAACTCACAGAATATAATAGATAGTACAAGCAACATGTGATGAATAAAGGGGTATATATATATATAGGTTGTATATATACATATAAGTTCTGTATCGTCTACCCTAAGGTATATACATAACATGTTATCAGATTTCTAATAACAATTCAATATTCAATATCTCAACAATTCAATAAGTTATATCTTGAAAACTCGATAAGCAATATATCAACGAATATAGTTAAGTGCATGGTATGCCAATGCAATGTCATGCTCAAAATATGATCCGGATAAAATGTCACCCTCACGATGACCCGAAGCATCTCGCTCCACTAAAGCATCTCGCTTTTATGAAGCATCTCGCTCCTGTGAAGCAGCACACTCCTGTGAAGCATCTCGCTCCTATGAAGCTGCACGCTCCTGTGAAGCAGCACACTCCTGTGAAGCATCTCGCTCCTATGAAGCTGCACGCTCCTGTGAAGCATCTCGCTCCAATGAAGTCCGATCTGAGATCGTCCTTCGGAAAGCAGCACACTTTCCAAGAAATGTATGCATGAATGCAATATGGTTAGCCAAACAACGAATCGTCCTCACCAAGGTACGCGTGTCTAGCTAGAGTACATTGTTTCTACCACACCCTAAGGTACACAAAGAAGTGCTAATCGCATTTGGTAACTTTCCTAGTCACTTGGGCTCACCGTCTCGATGGCCAACCAAACTGCTCAACGAGCAAAA
Source organism: Lotus japonicus (assembly GCF_012489685.1). Lineage (NCBI taxonomy): Eukaryota > Viridiplantae > Streptophyta > Magnoliopsida > Fabales > Fabaceae > Lotus > Lotus japonicus. Next base: position 48,904,928 of record NC_080043.1, on the reverse strand, counting down.
GAATGTAGCTCGCACTCAGTGACCTTTCAACTTACCATGGCTCACCATCTCGATGGCCAAACAAACTGCTCAACGAGCAAAAGAGTATCAACATACTCAGAACTGACTAGTTCCCCGGCTTATCCCTTGGATTGGCCAACCAATAAAACTTGCTCATCGAGCAAAGTGCCAACGCACAATGGTTTCCCCAGAAAACTGGATCCGACGACACTTCTCATTTTCAAAACTTAATGTTCAAGCCCTAAACTTTCGTCTGAGTCTTTTATCATTATATTAAGGGTTTTGAGGTTGTTTAATACATTATGGAGGTTCATTATGAAATTGTTAAAGTTTCGTCTCTAATCCTATTAGTTTCAAAGATCCCGTAATTCCAATGATTCCCTGGAGAAGGTCTCAAAACAAAAGTCCATTATCACCCAAGTAATGGCCCGAGAAGTTCCCAGGTAAGCTGGCCGGGCACAATGCCTCATTAAAAGCCCTTCTTGCCTTAGACAGAACAACCCAAGTTCTTACGTGAATTCAAATGGGGTTTTTCAAATATCATTTTCAAACTCAATTTTCCTTTGAGAATGTCTCGATCCATAAAACAATAATAGGGTACGAACCTCGGCCCGTCCCATCAAACTTTATCCAAAAACTCGTCAGGAGTCTGGCATAACTACCTGTTATCCACTATCTTGACGTTCCTCACTCATTCGCATAATTGCACGGTATATTCAATATAGTCAGCAATTCAAGTGCGTAATATAAAGACACAATATAATCAATATAATCCAAATATCATGTGAACAAATAATCACATAGCCTATAGTTAACCATTTAACAATTAAGCATGCGAGTCAATTATCAACATATCAATGCGATAAATCCTAATCTCCCATGTCGGCCGAAGCCTTCAGAAAACATTTTCAATCCAGACAATTCATATGCATAAACAATAATTCAAGTCGAATTTATCGACGCCTACAAAGCATTAGCTAGTAAGTAAGTTGCCCTAACCTCGAACTCGTCCAGTGTGTTCAAGCAAGACTCCTTCACAATCCTCTTTTCCTGCTCCAAGTGTTCCTCCAAACGAATCTTTGAGTAACGAAGCGAAAGTCAATCAAAACAAGTCAATTCGGTCAAAACAATACTAACTAGCGTTTAGACAAAGCTTAAGAAGCTTCAGAGTACAATATTTAAGCATGGGTAAACGATAGAACCTCGTTCGCTAAAACGAGCATAACTCGAGCTACAGAACTCGGAATGACACGAAACCAGCGCCAAAATTTCGACAATCGAAAGAGCTACGCAATGGCTCAGGTCATAGAGACCCAAAAATTATTTTTGGACACGGTACCCTAAGCAATAGGTTTCGGCCACTATGTAAAGTAGGGTTTCCGAACTTTTTCTTCGATCTAAATCGATTCCTAGGTATTCTTAGGCGATATCTAGGCCAAGGAAACTCTCAGAAAATTTATCGAATCGAAAACTGTCGCAGGGGTATTTTGGTCAATATTTTTAGCTCGGAAACTCAAAATCATAATTTCGAAAACAAATTAGATGGGGTCGATACCAACGACGATTATGGCGACTAATCTTACTAACGCTAAGCTCAGTCGAGGGTTTTAAGCCCAAAGGTTGGAACTTTAGCCAAAAATGGGTATTATGAGCAGAATTGAAACTCGGCAGCAATTCGGCGAGAATCGGCAAAATGTAATCCGCTAAACATGCTCATGGGCACGCAGGGAATAAGTTTAGATAGAAAGATGAAGGTATTTGGATAGTTTTGCCAAAAACTCAAAACTTAGAGCATAGAAAAACATAGAGAAAAGCTACAGAAGTTACGATCAGAAGAAAGGATTAGCATCAGTACCTTGAGACCTACGTGTAGCAACGAACTATGGAACGATCAGACAAGAATCGGCGAAAAATCTCCTCCTCCCTCTTCTCTCCAAGCCGCGGGTTGTGTGTGTGTGTTTGTGAGGTTTTTGTTTCAAGCTTCACATATTTATAGGGAATGAAATGGAAGATATTTATCAAAGATCGGATAAGTATGAATAGATATTTATCAAGATTGGATAAGTATGAACAGATATTTATCAAAGATTGGATAAGGTTGAATAGATATTTATCAGAGATTGGATAAGAATGAATAGATATTTTGTAAACCGGTACAGTTTTGTTTAGATATCGGAGGATTTAACTCTTAGAGTTAAGATAAAAATATAAAAGCGATCCCGATTTCTTCCTACCGATTCCAACGTATTTTAGACACGATATTCATCCCGCTGAATCTTCTAATTCTTCAAAGAAATATCAGCATGATTTTTGGTTTTCGAGGCTTGCTATATAGCAGATGAAAAAACGCGGGAAAATGAAAGTTTCGCGATTCAGATTTTTCCGGCTTCGTTCTCCGTGAATTCTTAGATAGGTTTTGGCGACATAATTCCAAAACTAAAAAGAGGTCTCCGTGTATTTTAGGTGACTAATACAAAGTCGGTGTAAAACTATTTTACTCGATAAGTTACTTTTTGCAGTGGATGCCGAAATAGAAAACTTCCTTCTGAAGAAAGATTGAAAACATCAAGAGAAATGGGTGTACGCGTGTGGAATCTTCATTTGAAGCTCCGAATAGAAAAAGTCTTCATCGTCGGTTGATTCTAGGGTTCTTGAACTATCAGGGTTCTAGTTTCGGCAAACTTCCGAGGATTGGAATCGGACGTTTGTAGATTCAAGGGTTTCGCCTTGAAACAATTGTTATATATGGATTAAGAGAAGTTCTAACATTTCTCTGAAGATTTTTGGAATTAATTTCCATCATGATTTTAAGTGAAAACTAGCTATTTACTAGGGTTTCTGCCCTAGGTTTAAGCGTATATCGATCGTGCTATACCTTTTATCGACTTTGATGCAATCCTTAGACTTTTCCTGAACTTTCTCCTTCATAAATTTATTCCTTTCGATAACTCTTGTTTAGGTTTTTCTTCACGATACATCAGACCTAATTGTGAATAGGAATTTTATTCACTTGGCATAAACTTAAAAACATGGTTCTTACAGACTTGACCTTTAACCTAGTAGACTTCTAATCAGAGGAATGCTTCGTGTAGGAACTTGTGAAGGTCGTTGATCAGAGTCAGAGGGAAGCATGGATCCTCTGACCATTGTATCTTCTGATTCTGAACTCAGAGCGAAGTACTTGGTCTTCAGAGCCATCTTGCTTCTGGACTTCAGAGTCTCCATTTTTCAGCTTCTGGATCTTCAGAGTCTTCTACACCATCAGAACATCTGAACCTTTAGAGTGTCTGGGTTGTCAGAACGTCTAGATCTTCAGAACTTTAAGTGACTGAGTCCACATCAGAGCTTGTTTGACTTCATATTTTCTGAAGCTTTTCTACTATTCAGATTGAACATAGAGATTGCGAAAGCGTTGCTTGGGACACTCTTTGAGCACAATGCTTCGGATTTGTGTGATATTGGATTAAGGTCAGAGCCTGTAAAAGCACACTCAGAAAAACACGTTAGAGTATCAAAATTGTTTATACTAAAATGTTAACTTGTAATCATCAAAACATAGAGTTGTACTACTCGATCAAAACTTGATCTTACAATCTCCCCCTTTTTGATGATGACAAAACCAATTATTTTGATGAACAATTCTTAAACAATAAAGTGAATTCACTCAGAGTTTAGAGAAATAGAATTAGACTTATCCTGATGTGAATGGTTTATTTTGCTCATTTTGAATCCAAGTCACAGCTTGATTCTGAGCATAGCTCCCCCTGAATCTAAGACTTAATGAAAACGTTAGTAATGTCTAGATTCTGAGCTAAATAATATAAGAGTTCAGAGTGAAAGCGCATGACATAGATTAAGTGAAAAAAATCAGAGCGCATAAGTATTCAGAGTCACGGGTAGGATATCAGAGTCAACTAAAATCACTTCACAGGAAGTGAAATGTATTCCTTGTATTTGCCCAGTGACATGTCTATGGTCATATCAGTGGAACTCTTAAATTCTCCAGATAATAACAAAATCACACTAATCAGCATATACATCAAAAACTCTGGGTTATACTCCCCCCTTTTTTTCATAAGCAAAAAGCTTGGGGTGTGAAAAACTTAGCATGAAGTACAAGGTACTCCCCCGGAAGGAAGGACTAAGTTCGAAAAGATGAAGAATTAATTAATGAGATTAGCGAGTTAAAGAAAGAATTAATGCATGTGTAGAACGTTTACCACCGGCCACAGGAGTAAATAGAAGCTTCAGGTACCAAAGACTTATCCTTGAGAATCCGCGGTAGTAATAACTGCCAGAGAGAAGAGAATGCTTATATAAAGCGATGAAGAACGAAGGAAGCTTCACAACACGATCAATTCCAAATATAAGAAAATGGCATCATACAGGATTGCTTTAGAAGAGCTCAGACGGAAAGCCTTCGAGGAAGATATGTTCCTCAATATTAGGCACCTTGATGGTTCAAGAACCATATATGAGCTGACGAAGACACTGCTAGAAGAGGATCTTGGTCCAGAGTTGGAGAAAGATCTGAAGGAATTCCTCTGCTTCGTGGAGGAGATTCAGGAGCTGTGCCAGCTTGAGCTGAATCTGCTGGAAGAGAAGGAAGCAGGGGAGAAAAGACTCAAGACGATGGAAGATAGTCTGGAGAAAGATGAGCTAAGCATCAAGCTTGGCAACATAGAGTATACACTGGATCGTCTGGAGAAAGAGAGAGTGGAGCAGCGCCAAGAGTGTAGAAGAATGAGGAAGGATCCTCCATTCTAGATTTAGGAAAATATATGATGAATGTAATGATTTAATTATTATAGAAATAAAGAAAGGTTTTGCAAGCATATGTTACAATTGATGCAATACGAAACACAGAATAAACAACACGGAAGAAAATAAACAAATATGACACATAAAGGCAAATATATTAAAGTTAGGAAAACAAGAAACTAAAAGTAAAATAAATTAATGAAGAAAAACAAAAGAAATCCTAAGAACTAGGGCTAAGCAGTGCGACGCAGGAGCTCTTGAAGTGCTAGATTCATATCGAACAGGAGAGTCGAATGAGTGTTGAGACGTTGTTCCAAAATGTCAAGTCTGGAGGAACTTGGCTAAGTTGAAGTCGATGGAACATCCTGAGCAGAGTGAGGAGCTTGAGTGGATTGTGAGGCAGCACTTGTGAAAGGCACTGGTGCAAGAGCTTGACATCAGAGAGCTTCAGCTTCAGCCTGTAGCCTTTCAGCTTCTTTCAGAGTATCTAGCTTTTGTTCAGCTTCTAGGCGTGCAACTTCTTCTGCTTGTGCATTTTTCCTTCTTGCTTCCTCAACAGCTTCAAGTAACTCAACTCTTAGCTGTTGTTCATGCAGAGCCACTCTTCTGTTGAAACCCTGCCTAGCAGCCTCAATCCTCTGATCCCTTTCTGCGGTGAGATGACTCATCATAATAGGAACTTGAGCAATTATCCAATCACTCAGATGATTCCATTCTTCAGCAACAGATTCAGAATTCTCACTGAGGTCAGTGTGACCTTGTACTTTGCGAATCATCAGCGATGCTTCATGATTAAACACACAGATGCACTCAAGAAGGGAGTTTGGCTTGAGGTAGGTATAGGGAACGATGGAGAGATTGGTTTCAGGAGAAGTGGGGTGGTTGCTGCTATTGGCCTCAGAAGCACCTTGAGGAGAACCAACATCTAAGGTTTGGACAATTGAAGTGTGGATCTCAAGGTTTGGCTTAGAGGTTTCAACCTATGGGTTTGGAGATCTAACCGAGGAATGGTTAGATACTGAGTTTTCTGGTTCGGGTTGAATGGGTTGACCTGAAGGGTCTGCGACATTCAGAGGTACAACTGGTATAGGATGATCTGGGTCAACTAGACGTTCTGGTCAAGGTCCAGGGTATCTCCTTTGTAAGACCTGGATTTTCAGAACAAGTTAAGTTTCCGACTCACACGTAGAATCAGTGTAAGCGTGACAGGAGTTTGACATTTGAGAAAGATTAATGAAGAAGAAAGTTCAGGAATTGCTTGAGGAATGTTGCGTAGTTGTTTTCGGAGTTAGTGCGAGTCGTCTGCACACCTGCCTTATGGCGAGCGTGTCCAGAATAGGCTATTTCGCTCTTAAAGCAACGTTTTGAGTGAGATTTCGAACTCTCGGAAAATTTAAAGATTCTCTTTATTTTTCCATCGACCAGCGTTTCATTTCGGAACTCTGGACTGTACGCACGATAGGTTTCACTTTTCGGATGTCCGCCGACGCTAATTTCTTTGCTTCGAAACCCTATTTTCGAGCAATGGATGAAGACGTTTTCTATTCGGGACTTCTAACGAAGATTCCGTCCACGTTGCCAGATTTGTTTCGACGTTTCCAATCTTTCTTCAGAAGGAAGTTTTGTCGTCCGGCGATCACAGCAAAAAGTAGTTTTTCGGGACAGATTTAACTTACACCGCTTTTGAGATTTTCGATATCGTTTTTCCCATATCATAGATATTTGTTTTGAGTTCTGGATTTCTGACGCCAGAATCTCTCTTAGAATTCCTTTGTGAACGTGCTGCAAAAATCGGAATCGCGAAATTTTCATTTTCCCGGGATTTCCCCCGCCTATAAATAGGCGAAAAAGCAAAATATCTTTCATTTTCCTCCATTAGTGGCCCAAATTCGTGGAGAGCAAGGGGGGATGAGATTTTCGCGAAAACTTGACCAATCTTCGTGCAGTTCGTCCCTACTTCTAGGTATCAAGGTAACTAACACGATTCCTACCTCTGATTGTTGTTTCTGTTGCGTTTCTAAAGTCGTTTCTATGCTCTAAGTTTTGAGCTTTTTCTAAAATTGTCCGATTTCTCTGATTTCTCGCTTGGGTTATGTTCCTTATGTTCCCCTGAGTCTAAAACCTCTGTCAGTAAACTCTGATTGCGATTCAGTTGTCCAAGATCTGAAAAATTGACTCAAAACTCTTTTTGTCTCACATTTCGAAACTTTATTGTCGTAAAGCTATAATCTGACTTCGTGCCTTTAGGATTTTTTGTCACGGATGTCATGAGGATCGTTTTTGTCAAATCTGTTTTCAGAACTGATAACTTTGAAGTTTTGAGCCTTTATTTTGGACCAAAATGCCCCTGCGTAGTCGTATTTCGACCCGATTGTCCGAAAATTATTCTGACAGTTTCTTTGCCTTAGTTTTACCCTAAAACTACCTTGTGAATTGATTTGGTCAAAGAAAAAGAGCCGAAGCCCTTTTTCCTTTGTGGCCGTGACCTTGTAGTGTTGGGGAGGGAGTTTTCGTTTTCGAAAACTTGTCTTTTCGTACCCGATTGTCGTCTTCTGAAGCTTTAATGCTTTGTCTATCGTTTATGTGTTGTTTTGTGATCGAACTAATCGATATTGTTCGGATTCTGCTTTGTTTTCTCCGAGGTTTAGTTGAAGGAACTTTGGAAGGTTCGGAGCACTTGAGTGAAGGAGCTTGTGATTTCGAAGCTGGATCAGCTCGAGGTTAGGGAAACTTGCTATATTTAGCTATGATTTCATGATAGGCGTCGATAAACTCGACCTATGCTTTATCTGATGTTGTATATGCTGATGATTTCTTGTTATGATTGTTTCATAACTTATGATATTGATGATGTGTTGAATTGAGCGTTTTGACGCAACTTTGGAGTGGAGGTTCATTGATCCGGTGATCTTTGACATTTCGGGTTGGATGAACAAACCTAGGCAAGTCCAAATGTGGGGTTTGAGACTTAGCCATTTGTTGGGATTCGTTGGAATTCCTAGACTTTCCCCGGGAAATGTATTTTGGGTGTTGATTTTTGGAAACTTAGAATGATAGAGCTTTCGAAAAATAAAGACTTGGGAAACTTAGACTTTGAGAAATAAACTCATAATTTGACTAATTTGAATTGAAATCATTTTTATTAACGTTTAAGCATAGGAGAACTGAAGGGGAAAAATATTTACGAAAGGCGGGGGAAAAGTCGACCTTTGTTGTGGGTTTGGAGAGTTATCGGAATTGGGAAAGCCACTAAGGTGAGCTATGGTGATGATTGAAAGTCACCGAGTACGTTAGTACTCTTGGGGAAGTGTTATGGAGCCGTGTTGTATTGACCGACACCTAGTGCTCTTGTTGTTTGGGCTGTGTTGTATTGACCGACACTAGACCCTCGTGTAATCTTGTTGGTGGAGTTGTGTTGTATTGACCGACACTAACTCTTGGGTTGTTTTGAGTTGGGTCGGAGCAGTTTGTTGTTTGGCTATCTAAAGGATAAGCCGGGGGAACTATAAGTTTCCAAGTACATTGGTACTCCTTCGCTCGTTGAGCAGTTTATTTAGCCATCCAAAGGATGAGCCGGGAAGCTTCACTGAGGCGTGAGACTTCGTGAAAGCATGGAACTTCACTGAAGCGTGAGACTTCGTGAAAGTGAGTAAGCTTCACTGAGGCGTGAGACTTCGTGAAAGCAGAAACTTCACTGAGGCGGGAGACCTCGTGGAGACGGGAACCTTCGCTGAAACGGGAGACTTTGCGGAGGCGTACACCTTTGCTGAAGCGGGAGACTTTGCGGAGGCGTGCAACTTCACTGAAGCGTGAGACTTCGTGAATGCGTGAAAATTCACTGAAGCGTGAGACTTCGTGAATGCGTGAAAATTCACTGAAGCGTGAGATTTCGTGAATGTGTGAGATTTCACTGAAGCGTGAGACTTCGTGAAAGCGTAAGACCCCATTGAAGCGTGAGACTTCATGGAAGCGTGAGATTTCATCGTCGTTTACCCTAGGGCAACGACAGGGAACATTGGTTTAGTTGGATACGTGTGTGTTGGGAGGACGATACATTGTTTGACTAACCTTATCACCTAACTTCATATGTTGAGATTATGATGATTTGATGTTGATGAACATCGTTAGGTATTAATGATTGAACTGTGTAGGAGATTCGAGAACATGCTATGTATATACCTTAGAGTAGGCAATACATAACTTATATGTATATATATACAACATATGTATATATCCCCTTTATCACAAGTTGATTGTATATCTATTGTATTCTGTAAGTTGACCCTAGCGCCTTGGCTTTGTTTGTATGTTTGTGTTTGGGCGGTCGGCCTGCTGCCAGGCGTCTGTCAGCCGGTTCGTGATGATTCGTTGTGCGGGAAAGACCCGGAGCGGAACGACTATTACTGAAGCTTTCGACGAGGACCCGGACTTCATGCCTGATCGAGGGAGGGTCGATGATAGTAGTGTGGGGTATGGGTGGTTAGAGTCTTTTGGAGTTGGTTGTTACTGTAATAGCTCTGATTCGTTTTGCTTTTGGGACAGGGTAGGTTCCCGATGCATGGCTTTTGTGTGGTTCTCTTACGGAGGGATCACAGTGAGTCAGTCGGACCATAGGGGTCTTTGCTTAGGCCATTTTGAGGCCGACTTTCTCCTAGTCGTTTGTAATTATACTTTTTCTCACTCACACTTCTGGATCTGTAAATATTTGCCTACGGGCACACTACTTTGGAGTCACTGCGAGTGTGTGTGACGTGGAAGTGCAGCTGAGGCTGTACATGTTTGTATTTGATGTATATTGGTTAGTTTAGTGGTTGGGTTATGTCTTTACTTCCTTATCGTTTTGATTTAAAGGAAAGAAAACGAAAAAAATTACCTGTTTTTCCGCGAAGGTTTATTTTTGGTTACTAAAGTGACACCTGGAAATCGGGGTGTTACATCCTTGGGCTAGGTACGGTGTGGTAGTACTCAGGAATGGCAGACTCTTTTTCCTTCGCAATTTGAACAAATTCGCGAACAGATTCAGAGTTATTGGAGGGTGAGGAGTCAGCAACATTTGTAGGAAAAGATACAGAGGGACAGGGAGTTGTGGAATCTGTATCAGTTGTTTTGCAAACAAGACGTTCTGATGCTCTGGGGACAGAGTGATCAGAAGTTTTGGGTTCAGGTTCAGATTGTTCTAGGATAATGGGTTCAAAGGTTTGTGGATTGTATTGGATGGTTATGGGTGAGGTAGGTTCAGAGGGTCTTGGAGTCTGAAGCATGTTCCAAAGAGGTGCTTCTTGTTGGGAAGGTTGGAAAAATGAAGACCTAGGTGAAGTGCGTGGAGAAGTGGTTTGTTCAGCTGGTTGGGACTCTGGAATTGGAGTGAGTGGGGTGGCAGTGCGGTTAAGGAGTGCAGATATTGGGAGTGCATCAAGTGAATTTAAATCATCATCAGTATCTATAACAGCAGACTTACTTGATGATCGCACTGCAGACCGAGTAACTCTGGCAGGAGCCTCAATTCTGATTACTTCAGCAGCTGGTTCCACACGAGTTGGCTTCTCCACAATCCTCACTTGCTTCTTTTTCCTCTTTGGTGGAGGAGCATCACCATCATCACCATCAGATGGAGCATCTGGCTTGGTGGGTTCCTCATGCTTCCTCTTAGGCTTGTCAGCCTTCTTCTTCTTCTGATCGACACCATAAGAAGGATCAGACTCTTCAGGGGATTCCTCCAAAATGATTTTTCTCTTAGTCTTCTTCTTGGGAGGAGAATCAAACTCTAGAGCTGGTGGCAGGTTTCTGAAAAACTCGTCCACATCTATCTCATACCCTTGTCGCCTCAAATCATCAATGTTGAACAAGATGACAGTTGGATCATCTGCTTGGGACCATAGAGGGTAATCAATCAGAGGGACTCTTCTTTGTCTGACTTCATCAGAAGTATCTTCATGAACAGGAGCAGCCTTTGTCTTGATCAACCCCATCTTCTTCAAAGATGTGCAGGTGAAGACATCACTAGCAATGGTCGACAGATCCTCTGTGCATCCTGCCGTAATCAGATCTTCTATGAATTTGCTCCCAATGAATAGGTCTGAGAGCAGTCTTCCAAAATTAATGTATTTGATGGCAAACTTCAGAGAGGCAGTGGTTTTGGATTTCCTGATACACTCTTTGAGGTAAGAGAACAGGAAGAAGGGAAGGCAGATCTTCTTGTGATCTTGAATGAAGAACAGCATCACTTTTTGACAGAAGTTGATGTAGTCTGGAGAGCTTCCCTTTGGTCTCAGATTTATGCAATGAAGCAGAATCTTGTGCCAAATCCTCAGCTTTGGATGAAGATCCACTACCTTGTAGTCACTCTTGCCAGTTTATAGGTTGTGTAGAGAGCTTTGTTGGTTTCTTCTTTTGTCCTGGGTTTCACCTTTGATTCCGTCAGTTGGAATCTGTAACCTGTGCCAGTGTGTGCACCCAGAAGATCAACAATCGACTTCTCTGTGATGATGATTCTTCTGCCAGCAATGTAAGAAACCACCTGAGTGTCATCACAGTCGGCATGTTTCCAAAATTCCTTCACCAGCTTGACATAGACTGGACCTCGAAGCCTATTGAAGTATTCTTCCCAGCCTTGAACATGAACTTCAGGACGAAGATCATACCCATTTGCAGCAATGTTGTCCAGGTCGAATCTCCATTCAGCAAGAACCTGGAGATCTTCAGGAGCATAGACACAATGAACGACACAACCCCGTTCTGCGAGAGGGATCATCTGCCCTTGAGCTTGAGCTTGAGCTTCTGGTTGATTTCTCTGATTTGCAGAACCCGATTGACCGATAATTTGACCTACTTCCATAACTGGAAATCTGGTTCCATCGGTAGTTTCACCTCTGTTGGATTTCACCATCTTCGAAGCGGTTGAAGGTTTGGGTAGAAAGGTAGAGGATGAATAGAGAGAGAGAGAGATCGTGGGGATTAAGGGATTTTGCAATCAAAGAGAGAAAGAGTAAAAATCTGAAAGTGATGGAAAACGTGTGTGTATAGTGGATTTTTGAAAATAACCGTTGTTGATTAAAAAGCAAAGTAAAATCAACGGTTGAAAATTAAAGATATCATAGCAACAGATAAAACGAATAGCACACGTTGGAGAGAAGCACATCAACACTCATTACGACAGACTATCAGCACGGGCACAAGGAACGATGTTTCATAGCTACTAACACACATTTACTATCTCAGCTTCAGGGTGAGCACCAATGGGTACTTAAACTCTGATGGAGTTACCTTCTGAACTAGGCATCTTCTGATAGAGAAGCATCATAGTCAGAGGTTCTGATCCATCTTCATGCTGGACAGAAGTCCACATTCAGATTTTTCAGAATGAAATTAAATCTATCCTCTGCTAAGGGCTTTGTAAAAATATCTGCCAATTGATGGTCAGTATCAACAAACTTCAGAAGAAGTACGCCCTTTTGAACATAATCTCAAATAAAATTATACTTTACCTCAATGTGTTTTTCCCTTGAATGTACGATAGGATTCTTACTCAATGAGATTGCAGCATTGTTATCACAATAGATTGGAATGTTGCTCTCAAGGATTTGATAATCCTCCAGCTGATGTTTCATCCAGAGCATCTGAGTGTTGCATATTGCTGCTGAGATATATTCTGCCTCTGCAGTAGATAATGCAATGGTTGATTGCCTCTTGCTTGCCCATGAGACTAAATTGCTTCCCAGAAATTGACAATTTCCAGAAGTGCTTTTTCTTTCTGTTCTATCTCCAGCATAGTCAGCATCACAATAACCTGAAAGCTTATACTCTGATGTTTTCTTATACATCAAGCCAAGGTTAGTGGTACCTTTCAGATATCTTAGGATCCTCTTAACAGTAGTTAAGTGGGTTTCCCTCGGATCTGATTGGAAACGAGCACATAAATGAACACTAAACAAAATATCTGGCCTAGATGCAGTTAAGTATAGAAGTGATCCTATCATACCACGATAGAGCTTCTGACAAACTTTACCACTTGCATCTTCTTTCTCCCGGATGCATGTAGGATGCATGGCAATTGTAGATTCCAGCATATTGAACTTCTTCAGAAGTTCTTTAGTGTATTTGCTCTGATGGATATATGTTCCTTCTGGTGTTTGATCAACTTGTATTCCCAGAAAGTACTCGAGTTCTCCCATCATACTCATTTCAAATTCAGCCTGCATCATCTCAGAAAATTCTTTGCATAGAGATTGATTAGCAGAACCAAATATAATATCATCAACATAAATTTGCACAATTAAGATATCATCTTTGTAAGTTTTTCAAAAGAGAGTTGTATCTACTTTACCCCTTACAAACTCATTCTCCAGAAGGAATGAGCTGAGTCTCTCATACCATGCTCTGGGAGCTTGCTTCAGACCATAGAGAGATTTCTTCAACTTGAAAACATGGTTTGGGTTCTTCTCATCTTCAAAACCTGGAGGTTGATGAACATAGACTTCCTCTGAGATGTAACCATTTAGGTAGGCACTCTTAACATCCATCTGATGAAGAATTATGTTGTGATTCACTGAGAAAGAGATCAACAGTCTGATTGCTTCTAGTCTTGCTACTGGAGCAAATGTCTCAGTATAGTCTATTCCTTCCTGCTGACTGTAGCCTTGAGAAACTAGCCTTGCCTTGTTTCTGACTACATCTCCTTTCTCATTTAGCTTGTTTCTGAACACCCATTTGGTTCCAATAACATGAACACTTTGAGGTTTCTTCACTAGGCTCCAAACATCATTTTTGGAAAATTGATTCAGTTCTTCTTCCATAGCCAGAATCCAGTCCTTGTCCTGAAGAGCTTCATTAATTGAGTTGGGTTCAATTAAGAACACTAATCCTTTCAGACTGAGCAAGGTCTCTTCAGAGGGTCTGAAGGCTGATTTGGTTCTGACTAGTTCATCTTTGTTGCCCAGAATTAATTCCTTAAGATGAGCCGCAGTGATTCTGCTCTTCTTCTGAGATTGTGAATCAGAGGGACCAGCTTCTTCTGGTTCATCTTCCTCTGGCTCAACTTCCTCTGGAGCTTTGCCTTTGTCAGAAACCTTTATGCTTAAATCTGCAAACTTCTCAACTAGCTTTGACTGATCAGAGTCAAGCTTATCATCAAATCTAAGATGTATAGATTCTTCAATTGTTTTAGCATCAGTATTATAAAATCTAAAACCTTTAGATCGATCAGAATAACCAAGTAATAGACATTTAGAAGACTTAGCATCAAACTTATGCAATCTATCCTTAGTGTTAAGAACATAACAAACACAACCAAAAGGATGAGAATAAGAAATGTTGGGTTTTATATTCTTCCACAATTCATAAGGAGTCTTATTCAGAATTGGTCTCACAGAGATTCTGTTCTGAATGTAACACGCTGTGTTTACTGCCTCTGCCCAAAAGTGCTTAGCCATGCCAGTTTCTTGGAGCATGGTTCTATCCATCTCCTGAAGAGTTCTGTTCTTCCTCTCAAAAACACCATTTTGTTGAGGAGTTCAGGGACAAGAGAAATCATGTGCAATTCCATAAGAATCAAACAGACTCTCAAACTTGTCATTTTCAAACTCTCCACCATGGTCACTTCTGACACGCACAATCCTACAAGCCTTCTCGTTTTGCACTTGGGCTATGAAGGTAGAGAACACAACATGAGACTCATCCTTGCGGGTTAGAAATTTTACCCATGTCCAGCGGCTATAGTCGTCAACAATGACCATCCCATATCTCTTGCCACCTATAGGCTCAGTTTTCACTAGTCCAAACAGGTCGATATGCAGAAGTTCCAACGACCTTGAGGTGGAGACAACATTTTTTGCCTTGAAAGGGACTTTTGTGAATTTTCCTTTCTGACATGCTTCACAAAAAGCATCTGAAGAAAACTCCAGAGTGGGTAAGCCCCTGACAAGGTTGAGCTTACTCAGCTGAGAAATCTTTCTCATACTGGCATGCCCTAACCCTCTATGCCATACCTATTGCTCTTCATTAACAGACAGAAAGCACTTCACATTCTGAGCTTCCAACTCAGATAATCTGATCTTATAAATGTTGTTCTTCCTCTTGCTGTTAAACAGAACAGAGCCATCGATCTGACTTACAGCCCGGCAGGACTTTTGATTGAAAATAACATCATAACCCTTGTCAGCTAATTGACTTATAGACAATAAGTTATGAGTTAAGTCGTCTACCAATAAAACATTGTCAATGCATGGACTACGATCTACACAAATAGTACCAGTACCAACAATTTACCCTTTTCGTTGCCACCAAAGCGAACTTCGCCTCCAGGCTTAAGTTTTAGCTCTTGGAACATTCGCCTTTCTCCCGTCATGTGACGCGAGCATTCACTGTCCAGATACCATGATTGGTGTTTCAGTGGAGCTATCAAGGATATCTGCAACATAGATAATCTTATCCTTAGGTACCCACTTTCTGGGTCCTCTCTTGTTAGTTACCCTAGAGGTTCTGATCACCTTGGGTTTCTCAACATGATAATGTAAAGGAATTTTTGCAAGATATTTAGACATGGAGAAGGTTCCCTTTTTGAGATGGGGGTTAGCAACTTTAACAGGTAAAGGTTCAGGCAATATAGTACCAGAGGGAACAAAGCATTCATATAATGATTTTAGCCTTAGGCATAGGAGGCTCACTTCTATCAGGTTTAGAATAGCCAATGCCATGCATTCCATTTCTGCTTACGCCATAGATCATTGAAGCCATTAAGCTTCTGTCTACGCTTTTAGCCAGGAATATTTGAAAGGATTTTTCATATTTGGATTCATGTTTACTATCAGAAGCATCACAAGCAGTTATTTCTTCTAACTTAGCAATCTGATTCTTAAGTACAGGGTTAGAATTTACTAAAGCATGATTATCATTTTTCAACTCAGAAATAATTTTCTCATGTTCAGAAGGAGTCTTAGAAGCAGCAGATAAATCCTTTTTCAACTTTTTATGTTTTGCTAATAAGGAGTTATACTTATCCATAATATCAGACGAAGCATGTTTTAGTTTAGAGGTTGAGAAAGAAGAGAATACCTCATTTTCATCGTCAGAGTTAGGATCTTCTGATGCTGAGTCAGAGTCAGTTGAATCCTTTGACTCTGCTCCTTTGTCTTTGACAATAGCCATGAGCCCTTGAACTTCACCATCAGAGTCAACATCCTCTGACTCTGATTCATCAAAAGTCACCATCAGACTTTTCTTTGTCTTGAAGAGCTTCTTTGGCTTCTTGTCCTTTTTCAGTTTTGGACAGTCACTCTTGTAGTGCCCTGATTCTTTGCACTCGAAACATGTGACTTCCTTGATTGAGGACTTCTTCTAGCCTGATGAGGATTCAGACTTTCCTTTGGTCTTTCCAGAGCCTCTGTACTTGCTCTGCATGTGCTTCCAGATGCGGTTGAGTCTCTTGGAGATCAGAGTCAGCTCATCTTTCATCAGAATCCCCTGATGCTTTGTCAGATTCTTCTGCTTCAGCTTGGAGAGCTTTAGACTTCTCAGATTAAGCCTTCTCAGATTTGGATTTTAAGGCTATAGATTTCTTCCTCAGATCCTGCATCTCCGAGCGCTTCAGCTCATGACATTTCAGTATGCTGATGAGTTCTTCTAAACTCATACGCTCGACATCTCTTGTAAGCTCTATTGAAGTCACTAAAGGCATCCAGCTTTCAGGAAGACTTCTGATGACCCTTATGACATGATCTTTTGTAGTGTAGCTTTTGTTGAGAGGTCTTATTCCAGCTACCAGCAACTGAAATTAGAAAACATATCCTCAATGGACTCATTTGGCTCCATGATGAAGGACTCATACTTTTGGATCAAAGACAGCGCCTTTGATTCTTTCACTTTCTTGTTTCCTTCATGAGACATCTTCAAAGATTCAAAGATGCCCTTGGCAAACTCACCATTTGTAATCTTCTGGTATTCTTCATAGGAAGTAGCACTAAGAAGAATAGCTCTAGCTTTGTGGTGCTGTGAGTAAAGCTTCTTTTGTTCAGCAGTCATCTCTGATCTGGAGATCTTCTTGCCTTCTGCATCAACTGACGCTCATAGCCATCCACAATAATATCCCAGAGATCTGCATCGAAACCCAGAAAGAAACTCTCAATTCTGTCTTTCCAATATTCGAACCTTTGACCGTCGAACATGGGAGGCTTTGCATTGTAGCCATCTTTTTGCGTTTCACTGGTGGTAGCCATTTGTTTTTCACACCGGCCCGGATCACTGAACACTGTTAGGTGTGGTAATCATAACTTGCGCTCTGTTACCAATTGAAGGTATGAAAAACGGTAGAAAGGGGGGGGGGGTTTGAATAACGTTTTCAGAATAAAACTTCCACCTTAAAGTTTTTAGCAAATCTGTCAAGAACAAATAAAGTGCTTAAGATAAGAGATAAAAGAGCACACAAGGATTTTATCCTGGTTCACTTGATGAATCACTCAAGCTAGTCCAGTCCACCCGTTAAGGTGATTTCTTCCTTCTTAGAATGAAGGCAATCCACTAATCAGGTAATTGTTACAACTGCACTTGAAACCTACAAGTGACTAACAACACACTGACTTAGCTCACACTAAGATTCACTCTCTTAGTCTTCTCTAGGATCCGATCAACCTTGATCTCCTAAAGGTAAACTAAACAACTGTTTAAGAAAGATTATTTACAAAGAGATTGCTTCTAAAAAGCTTATAGTAAACACAATGAATTCAAGAATGAAAGAATGCTTAGAAGGTTAGAATATAGCTTGCGCGTGTGAGATTCTTCCAACCGCATCTTTCAATCTTCAGCCTCTATTTATACTCCAAGGAATAGGGCTTGAACGCTGCATGGGAATGCTACCGTTGGAGGGCAGTTATGGAATTTCTAGCTTCTACTGTGGCTGAGAATGTTAGGTAGGTCGTCAGGATAGTACATTTGCTTTTGTACTTTGGATAGTGACTTGACCTTTAACCTAGTAGACTTCTTATCAGAGGAATGCTTCGTGTTGGAACTTGTTAAGCTCGTTGATCAGAGTCAGAGGGAAGCATGGATCCTCTGTGTAACACCCCGATTTCCAGGTGTCACTTTAGTAACTCAAAAATAAACTTTACGCGGAAAACAAGTATTTTTTTTTTCGTTTGATTCTTTTTCTCTTTTTAATAAAGCGGTAGAAAGTAAAGACATAGCCTAGCAAACTAAACTAACCGATGTACATCATATAAACATGTACAGCCTCAGCTACATTCCAACGTCACGCGCCCTCGCAGTGACTCCAAAGTAGTGTGCCCATAGGCAAATATGTACAGATCCAGAAACGTGAGTGATAAAGTTATAAATAGAAAGTCGGCCTCAAAATGGCCTAAGCAAAGACCTCTATGGTCCGACTGACTCACTGTGATCCCTCAGTAAGAGAAACACACAAAAAGCCATGCGTCGGGAACCAACACTGTCCCAAAAGCAAAACGAATCAGAGCTCTACACAAAATATGACGCCTGCTAAAACCTACCCTCCCAGTACCGCTCAAAGCTCCTCCTCCTCCTCCTCGTCGCTCGGCGAGTAGCTGTCAACGTTGGTGTCGGAGTCAGAGTCCACCGTGATCATCTCAGTGTCCAAGTCCATGACCTCCTTCCTAACTGTCCTGTGAACAACCCTAGTCGAGCCCATCTCAACATCTACCTCCTCAGAAAGGACATCCTCCTCAGGGGTTCCACACGGTAGCCGCGTGATGGAGTAAACGGAAAACGGCGAGAGGCGGATGGAACAACAGGCTCCCTCTTCGGCTCCACGAGCCTCGAGGATGACGCAACGTCGGTAGGATCGACAGTAGTTGCAGGAAGTCGCGCGACAGGTGCGTCAACATCAGCCTCGATCTCGGATGGGTCCTCCTCGTCCGATGAAGATGAAGGTGGTGCAGGTGGTCCTCGGCCAGTACCCGGTCCACAACGAACTGAAGGTGGCAAGTTGAAGCTCAGTTCCATGCGTCGTAGAACTCCCCTCGTCAGACGTCCACGCTCGTTTGTACGGTCCTCCATGACCCTTCCGCGGTACATCGCCCGATGATCCACAGGATCGATCACCCAAGCGGTGGGGGCATGTCGGTCAACCAGCTCAAACCTGATCCCCCATGAGGGAGAGACCATCGAAAACCAGTCCGCCATCGACATCTGGTAGCAGGCCGACCGCCCAAACACAAACATGAAACCAAAGCCAAGGCGCTAGAGTCAACTCACGGAATAGAGTAATTATACAGACAACATGTGATTGGGGGTATAGATATATATGTTTATGTATATATATAAATATATTCCTACCATGTTATCGGCTCTAACAGTAATTCGATAATCCCAAACAACATATGATTCCAGTCAGGGTGAATGTATGCGTGAAATGCAATTCAATATGATCCGGATAGTTGTTTGGGATGGGCACCAACGAGTCTGCCCCACACCGGCCTAGTGTCGACAACTCTGCTCGCGTGTCGCTTACAACCCATGCATAGTCAGATCAGTCCCAACCACCCTAGGTCGTACCACTCTGCCCGCTATGCTGAAGATACACCCAAGTGTTCTCCGATGAAGGCCGTCCCAACCTTCGTGAAGCCGTCCCAACTTCACCGAGGCCCAATCTTTCGACTGTACCAACCTCGAATGTATGCATGATGCAATATGGTTAACCAAACATCGAATCGTCCTCACAACGCAAGTGTTTAGCTTAAACCTCAATTCCAAAACTCTAGAGTTTAATGTCGACCCTACGACATAAACTCTAACTACAAGAGTACCAAAGTACTCGGTGACTTCCTCACGTCACCGTGGCTCACCCCCGTGGTGTCCAACGATTCTCAAGAACTCACGACAATGTCGACTTTTCCCCGTCTTTCGCAATCATTTTCCCCTTTTAGATTCCCTATAACCTATTTGTTAATGAAAATTTTTCGAATTGAATTAGTCAAGTTATGACTTTAATTCTTGAAGTCTAAGTTTCCTAAAGTCTCTAGTTTCCAAGGTTCTATTCTTTCTAAGTTTGCCAAAAACCCCACCAAATGTAATCCCAGGGAAAGTCTAAGTATACAAACGATAGCCAAGTCTCAAACCTCGTGTTTGGACTCGCCTAGGGTTGTTCATTCAACCCGAAAGATCAAAAGGAAACAATTCAGTGATTCTTCGCTCCGAAATCACGTCAAGGCGCAGAATTTAATACAACACCAATATCATAAGTTATGAAAACAACATAACAATAATTCATCATCATAACCAATATCAAAGTAATACACAAGTCAAATTTATCGACGCCTATCATGCAATCTTAGCTAATAGGTAAGTTGCCCTAACCTCGAGTTGTTCCAGCCTCGCGGTATAGGTTTTCCTCACAAAGTAGCTCCGTTGTACCCAAAGTTCCTTCCACTGAACCTTGGTGAAAACAAAGCAGAAATCAAGTTAAACACCACCAATTCGAACCTAATGAAGTTAACTAACGATAGACAAAGCGTATGAAGCTTCGGAGTTCAACAATCGAGCACGAGAGGACGAGTTATCGAAAAAAACGAAATCCTCCCCCCCTCAAACATGCTCTCAGCCATATGGGAGAAAAGGGTTCCAGCGCTTTTTCTTCGATCTAATTTAATTCCTAGGTAGTTTTAGGGTAAAACTAAGGTAAAGAAACTGTCGGAAAAATTTTAGAACGACTGGGTCGAAATACGACTAGTTAGGGGCATTTTGGTCCAAAATTAAAGCTCAAAAACTCAAAGTTAAAACTTCGAAAAACAAATTTGATGGGAACATTCTCAACGGCATTTGTAGCAACTAATCCTAAAGGCACTAAGTCAGATTGTGGCTTTTCGACAATAAAGTTTCAATATGTGCGCAAAAGAGTTTTTATACAGTTTTTCAGATCCTCGGCGACTCGATCGAAATCGGCGCACAACGGCGAGTGTTCTAGGTTGTTGGGTAAGTATAGAAGGTAGTTCAAAAGAAAAATCGGGAAAATCAGACAGTTTTACAAAAAGCTCGAAACTATGAGCTCAGAAAGAGATAAAGAAACGCGTCGAAAAGAATGATCGAAGGTAAGAATCAAGTAAGTTACCTCTGTGCCGTGAAATAGAGACAAACAGCTCGAAGATCGATCAAGAAACGGAAAATTTCTTCTCCTCTCCTTTCTCCACCAAACCCGCGGCCTCAAGGTGAAGAATGGGTAAGTTTTGTGATTTTTTCACTATTTATAGGAGAGTGAAATCGCGGGGAAATGAATATTTCTCGATTCCGATTTTTGCAGCACGTTCATCGGTGAATTCTAAGCGATATTCTGGCGACAGAATTCCATAACTCAAAACAGGTTTCTTGAATTTGAGAAAAACGATCCGAAAGCGGTGTAAGTTAATTTGCCCCGAAAAACTACTTTTTGCTGTGAAAGTCAGATGACAAAACTTCGTTCTGAAGAAAGATTGGAAACGTCGAAATGGAAACTTCATTAAAAGCTCCGAATAGAAAAAGTCTTCATTCAGTGTCGGAATTTAGAGTTTTTAAGGAAAAGAATTTAGCGTCGTCGGGCTTCCGAGTAGTGAATCCTATCGTGCGTACAGTCCAGAGTTCCGAAATGAAACACTGGTCGAAGGAAAAATAAAGAGAACTTCTTATTTTTCCAAGGATTTAGAATTTCGCTTAGACATTGCTTTAAGAGCGGAATTAGCCTATTCTGGACACTCTCACCATAAGGCGGGTGTGCAGGCGACTCGCACTAACTCCTAAAACGACTATGGTACTATCCTCAAGCAATTCCTGAACTTTCTTCTTCATTAAAATTTCCCAAACTGTAAACTCCTGTCACGCTTACAGCGGTCCTACGCGTGAGTTGGAAATTAAACATTAAATCCAGTTCTGTAAATCCGGGTCTTACAATACTCCCCTCCAAAAAGAAAGTTTCGTCCTCGAAACTCAGGGTTCCGTGAAAAGACCGGGATACTGTTCCTTAATCTTGTCTTCCAATTCCAATGTAGCGTCTCCCGTGTCTTTGTTCCATATCACTTTCACTAATGCAATCTGCTTCCCTCTTAACTGTTTCACCCTTCTGTCCCCAATGCTCACCGGCGGTGCCTCAAAAGTCAAATCATCCTTCAGTTAAACGTTGTCTGGCCCGATTACATGTGTCGGGTCTGAAATGTACTTCCTTAACTGCGACACGTGAAATACATCGTGAATGTTGGAAAGAAACGGTGGTAGCGCAATCTGATACGCAACTGGCCCAACACGACAAGGGATCTGGTAAGGTCCAATGAACTTTGGCGTGAGCTTCCTTGACTTAATAGCTCGTCCAACTCCCGTAGTCTGAGTTACTTGTAGAAACACATGGTTGCCTTCTTCAAACTCTAGGGTTCTGCGTCTCTGATCAGCATAACTCTTTTGTCTGCTCTGTGAAGCTCTCATCTTTTCTCTGATCTGCTTAACCTTCTTAGTCGTTTGTTGCAGCAATTCTGGCCCAATCAACAAACTCTCCCCATCTTGATACCAACACAACGGTGTCCTACACTTTCGACCATACAAAGCCTCATACGGTGCCATCCCAATGCTCGCATGAAAATTGTTGTTGTATGTGAATTCGATCAATGGCAGGAGATAATCCCAGCTTCCTCTGTTGTCTAATACACAAGCACGCAGAAGATCCTCTAGCGACTGAATAGTTCTCTCTGTTTGCCCGTCAGTTTGTGGATGATACGCCGAACTCAATCTTAGCTTGGTTCCTAACGCGTCATGAAGAGCTCCCCAAAAGTGCGATGTAAACTTCGGATCACGGTCAGACACAATACTCGTCGAAACTCCGTGTAGTCGCACAATCTCAGCCACATAAATCTCAGCCAACTTTTCCACGTTGTAAGTAGTTCTCACTGGTAGAAAATGTGCGGACTTGGTCAAACGGTCCACGATTACCCAAATCGAATCGTGTCTCTTCTGTGTTCTTGGCAATGCCACCACAAAATCCTTGGAGATGCTATCCCATTTCCATTCTGGCACGTCTAAACTCTATAACATACCGGCAGGTCTCTGATGCTCTACCTTAGCCTTCTGACAAGTCAAACATGCAGCTACATACTCAGCCACTTGTTTCTTCATTCTCGGCCACCAGAAGTTCAGTTTCAAGTTTTGATACATCTTTGTCATTCTAGGATGAATGCTCCACTTGCTCTTGTGTCCTTCATCCATGATCAGCCTTCTCAATTCTGGGTTGTTAGGTACACAAACTCTGTCCTTGCATCGTAGGATGTTGTCAGTCCCTATCTTGAACTCTGGGTCTTTCCCTTGAATCACTAAGTTTCTCTTCTCTAGCCGAAACGCATCTTGTAATTGTTGCGCTCTAATCTCTTCCATCAGTCCACTGGCGATTCTGATCATACCGAACTTCAACATTCCCTCAGACGGTGTCACACCCAAACTCATATCTCGAAATTGTTCCAGCAACTCCAGCTCTTTAACCATCATTGACGAGACATGCATCTTCCTACTCAAAGCATCAGCAACTACATTTGCCTTCCCAGGGTGATATTGCAGCGTAAACTCGTAGTCCTTGATGAACTCCATCCATCTTTGTTGTCTCATGTTCAGCTCATTCCGATCGAACAAGTATTTAAGACTCTTGTGATCGCTAAATATCGTGAAAGTACAACCATAGAGGTAATGCCTCCAGATTTTGAGCGAAAACACAATGGCAGCTAACTACAAATCGTGAGTTGGGTTAGTTTTTCTCGTGAGTCTTCAACTGTCTCGAAGCACAAGCCACCACTTTTCGATGTTGCATCAGTACATATCCCAAGCCTTGATCTGAAGCATCACAGTAGACCTCATAAGGTTCCTCCGGTTGTGGCAAAATAAGCACAGGTGACGTCGTCAAACGTTCCTTCATGGTCTGAAAACTTGTCTCACACGCTTCAGTCCATGCAAAAGGTTGATCCTTCCTTGTAAGTTGAGTCAAAGGTCCAACAATCTTGGAAAATCCCTCAATGAAGCGTCTATAATATCCAGCTAAGCCCACAAAACTTCTGATTTCTGTCACTGTCTTCAGTTGTTCCCAAGCCAAAACAGTCTCCACTTTCGCTGGATCCACAGCTATGCCTTCCTTTGAGATAACATGGCCTAAGAAGTTGACACAAGCCAGAATTCACACTTGGAAGGGTTCGCGTACATTTTTTTCTCTCGCAGCACTTGTAAAACTTGGCGCAAATGTTCTTCATGTTCCTTGGCGTCCTTCAAATAGATCAGAATGTCGTCAATAAACACCACTACAAACCGATCCATGAACTCTTGAAAGATGCGGTTCATGCAGTCCATGAAAACAGCAGGCGCATTCGTCACCCCAAACGGCATCACTAGGTACTCGTAGTGTCCATAGCATGTTCTGATATGATGATAGCCTGACTTCAAGTTTATCTTGGAGAATACGGCAGCCCCTCGTAGTTGATTCATCAAATCATCTATCCTCGGTAACGGGTATCTGTTCTTGACCGTCGCCTTGTTGAGTTATCGATAGTCCACACACAATCTAGACTTTCCGTCTTTCTTCTTGACTAAAAGCACTGGCGCTCCCCACGGTGAGACACTTGGTCGAATGAATCCTTTTGCCGAAAGATCCTCTAACTTAGACTTCAACTCTACTAGCTCTGCAGGTGCCATACGGTAAGGTGCGATCGAAATTGGTCCGGTTCCGGGTACAATCTCGATCACAAACTCTACGTCGCGTACTGGCGGTAATCCGGGTACATCTCCAGGAAAAACATCAGCGAAGTCTCGAACCACCGGGATACCATGAACATCTGAGTCCTTCCTTCCCTCCAGACTTAGCAATGAAGAGTACTTCTGAGTGCCCTCGCTCAACGATGCACTAATGTGGTTATTATAAAGGTACTTGAAAAGATCCGAGTCAGGGAACACCACTTTCTTTCGACTACAGTCCAAAAGACAATGGTAGTGGGATAACCAATCCATACCTAAGATTACATCTAGGTTTTTAAGGG
This sequence comes from Lotus japonicus, assembly GCF_012489685.1. Taxonomy (NCBI): domain Eukaryota; kingdom Viridiplantae; phylum Streptophyta; class Magnoliopsida; order Fabales; family Fabaceae; genus Lotus; species Lotus japonicus. The sequence continues at coordinate 48,880,182 of NC_080043.1, read as the reverse complement.
GTAAGCATACTAGATTGGCATGAAAAGTTCTATCTCTATATACTACTAAACAGTGCATGCATGCGGCATTAGCAATTAGGGTCCTAGCAGGTGTAGTCACCATAAGATCAAAACTCAAAGCAGTAATAGGCAGATTCAGTCTTGATATGCAATCCTTAGAGACAAAAGAATGAGTTGCACCAGAATCAAAGAGTACAGTTAGAAGGTTACCGTCGATTTCACATTCCCCTCTGATCAAGCCATCCACTCCTTCAGTATCTTCGCCATCTATTGTGTAAACTCTTCCCCTCGCAGCTGGGCGCTTTCCTCTAGCAGTATTCACAGACGGTTCAACCTTAGGTGCCTTGCAGTCCACAGCCAGATGCCCCAGTCGATTGCAGTTGAAGCATCTTGGTGGTGTTGTGCAACTGCTTGCATAGTGCCCGACAGCTCCACACCTGTAGCAGGTCACGTCACTGTTTGGGGTACGGTTTCCCGCCCCTCCAGAAGGAGCAGCAGCAGCCATCGGCTTGTAAGATCCTGGGGTAAACCCTCTCCCCGCAGGACGTTGGTAAGGTTTCTTCGCCTGAAATCTTCCTCTTCCCTGAAAACTCTGGGAGCCCGACATCATCGGTCCCCCAACTCCAGCCCTGTTCAACCTCTTGTTCTTCATCAGCTCTACTTCTGTAGCCTTCTCAACCAATGCCTGAAACCGCACGATCCCTAACGGTCTCACTGAGTCCTCAATATCAGCTCTCAGTCCATTCACAAAGCGCTTGCAGATGTAGGGTTCATCAACCTGATCACGGAAAAATCGGAAGTGTTTGGCCAAGGATTCCAACTTAGCAGCATATTCCGGAATAGTCATGCTCCCTTGACGAAGAGTCAGAAATTGTGCCTCACGCTCATCACGAGCACTAGCAGGAAAGTACTTTTCCAGAAAAGCAGCACGAAATGAATTCCAGTTCACCTCCACATAGTTTGCCTCCATGATCCCTCTGGCGCCCCTCCACCAATACTCAGCATCACCCAACAGTAGAAAGGTTTCCATGCCCACCTTGGCTCCCTCAGCCGTCTGTAGTACACCAAAGATCTTCTTTATTTCCTCCATCCAGAGATCCGCTTTTTCCGGGTTAGTGCCACCCGAGAATTTAGGTGGATCCTGTCTCCTGAAGTCATTCAGCCCCTTGTTCTGATCCAGAGTCACCTCCCTCTGATGCTGGTGTTGATCACGCGCTTCCTCCGCAGCACGCCTCTGAGCGTTGTCGTTCGCCTGATTAGTCATTGCCTGAGCTATAGTGGCCATCATCTTATCCAACTGATTCGTGTTCACCATCGTCTGTTACCCCATGGAAACTGTTAGTCCTAAACGTACGATAGCACCAGAAGACTATTCCATATGATCAAGTAACAATGCAATCAATTAGAGCGAAGATCGCTCTGCAGACAATCAATTTTCACTCTGTTCAGAGTCACACAACCTAGCACAGAAGACCTATTCCCCAAAGACTCCCAAAAGACTCAACTAAGCTCTGATACCACAATGTAACACCCCCATTTCCAGGTGTCACTTTAGTAACTCAAAAATAAACTTTACGCGGACAACAAGTACTTTTTTTTTTCGTTTGATTCTTTTTCTCCTTTTAATAAAGCGGTAGAAAGTAAAGACATAGCCAAGCAAACTAAACTAACCGATGTACATCATATAAACATGTACAGCCTCAGCTGCATTCCAACGTCACGCGCCCTCACAGTGAGTCCAAAGTAGTGTGCCCGTAGGCAAATATGTACAGATCCAGAAACGTGAGTGATAAAGTTATAAATACAATCCTCCAAGAGAAAGTCAGCCTCAAAATGGCCTAAGCAAAGACCCATGTGGTCCGACTGACTCACTGTGATCCCTCAGTAAGAGAACAACACAAAAAGCCATGCGTCGGGAACCTACCCTGTCCCAAAAGCAAAACGAATCATAGCTCTACACAAAATATGACGCCTGCCTAAACCTACCCTCCCAGTACCGCTCAAATCTCCTCCTCCTCCACCTCGTCGCTCGGCGAGTAGCTGTCAACGTCAGTGTCGGAGTCAGAGTCCACCGTGATCATCTCAGTGTCCAAGTCCACGACCTCCTTCCTAACTGTCCTGCGAACAACCCTAGTCGAGCCCATCTCAACATCTACCTCCTCAGAAAGGACATCCTCCACCACCACACGAACTAGGGGTTCCACACGGTAGCCGCGTGATGGAGTAAACGGAAAACAGCGAGAGGCAGATGGAACAACAGGCTCCCTCTTCGGCTCCACGAGCCTCGAGGACGACACAACGTCGGTAGGATCGACAGCAGTAGCAGGAAGTGGCGCGATAGGTGCGTCAACATCAGCCTCAATCTCGGATGGGTCCTGCTCGTCCGATGAAGACGAAGGTGGTGCAGGTGGTCCTCGGCCAGTACCCGGTCCACAACGAACTGAAGGTGGAAGATGAAGCTCAGCTCCATGCTCCCCTCGTCAGACGTCCACGCTCGTCAGTACAGTCCTCCATGACCCTTCCCCGGTACGTCGCCCGATGATCCACAGGATCGATCACCCAAGCGGTGGGGGCATGTCGGTCAACCATCTCAAACCTGATCCCCCCCGAGGGAGAGGCCATCGAAAACCAGTCCACCATCGACATCTGGCAGCAGGCCGACCACCCAAACTCAAACATGAAACCAAAGCCAAGGCGCTAGGGTCAACTCACGGAATAGAGTAATTGAAGGTATGAAAAACGGTATAAAGGGATGGTTTGAATAACGTTTTCAAAATAAAACTTCCACCTTGAAGATTTTAACAAATCTTTCGAGAACTAAGTGCTTAAGATAAGAGATAGAAAAGCACACAAGGATTTTTATCCTGGTTCACTTGATAAATCCCTCAAGCTAATCCAGTCCACCCGTTAAGGTGATTTCTTCCTTCTTAGAATGAAGGCAATCCACTAATCAGGTAAATGTTACAACTGCACTTGAAACCTACAAGTGACTAACAATTACACTGACTTAGCTCACACTAAGATTCACTCTCTTAGTCTTCTCTAGGATCCGATCAACCTTGATCTCCTAAAGGTAACTAAACAACTGTTTAAGAAAGAATGTTTACAAAGGATTTGCTTCTGAAAAGCTAATAGTAAACACAATGAATTCAGATGAAAGAATGCTTAGAAGGTTTTTGAATATAGCTTGCGCGTGTGTAATTCTTCTAACCGCATCTTTCAATCTTTTGCCTCTATTTATACTCCAAGGATTAGGGTTTGAACGCTGCATGGAAATGCTATCGTTGGAGGGCAGTTCTGGAAATTCCAGCTTCTGCTGTGGCTGAGAATGTTAAGTAGGTCGTCAGGATAGTACATTTGCTTTTGTACTTGGATAGTGACTTGACCTTTAAACCTAGTAGACTTCTGATCAGGGGAATGCTTCATGTTGGAACTTGTGAAGCCAGTTGACCAGAGTCAGAGGGAAGCACAGATCCTCTGACCCTGTATCTTCTGATTCTGAACTCAGAGGGAAGTACATGGTCTTCAGAGTCATCTTGCTTCTGGACATCAGAGTTTCCACTATTAAGCTTCTGGATCTTCAGAGTCTTCTACACCATCAGAACATCTGAACCTTCAGAGTTTCTTGGTTGTCAGAACGTCTGGATCTTCAGAACTTCAAGTGACTGAGTCCGTATCAGAGCTTGTATGACTTCAGATCTTCTGAAGCGTTTCTACTATTCAGAGTGAACATCTTACTCACGTTTCTGGATCTGTATATATTTGCCTACGGGCACACTACTTTGGAGTCACTGCGAGTGCACGTGACATGGGAGTGCAGCTGAGGCTGTACATGTTTATATTTGATGTACATCGGTTAGTTTAGTTTGCTGGGTTATGTCTTTATTTTCTATCGCTTTAATTTAAAAAGGAATCGGGGAAAAAAAATATACCGGTTTTTCGCGTAAAGTTTATTTTTGTGTTACTAAAGTGACACCCAGAAATCGGGGTGTTACACTATGGTATCAGAGCTTAGTGGAGTCTTTCGGGAGTCTTTGGGGAATAGGTCTTCTGTGCTAGGTTGTGTGACTCTGCAAAGAGTGAAAATTGATTATCTGCAGAGCGATTTTCGCTCTAATTGTTTGCGTTACTACTTAATCATTTTGGATGGTTTGTTCAGTGCTACTGTAGGGTTAGTACTAATTGGACGTTTGATGAGATATAGGATGGTGGACCCTAACCGAATGGCGGAGGCAATAGCTACACTGATCGAGGCAATGATGAACCAAGCTGCGGAAGACGCTTATATGCGCGTTGAAGAGGCTGCACGTGAGCATCACCAGCGACTGATGGCGACGGCAATGTATCAATAAAGAGGAATGAACCGAACAGGAGCTGGGGGACCAATGAGGTCAGGTTTCCAAGGCTACAACAGAAGGGAGAGCTACCATCAGTGGGGACCGTATCAGCGTCCCGAGGGAAGAGATCTTATCTCAAGAGCGTACAAACCAACGACTGCTGATACTGGAGGGAAGCCAGTTGGTGACAAAGGTGTGACATGTTTTCGTTGCGGAAAGTTTGGGCATTTTGCTAACAAGTGCTCAGCGATTGGACGAAGATTCTTCAAGTGTAACCGGGAGGGGCATCTAGCTGTGAACTGCAAGACACTCCAGGGGGGAACGTATAACAGTAAGATGAAAGGGAATGATGCTACCGGAGGGACAGGAAACAAGACTTCGGGAAAAACAGTGACGTGTTACAGGTGCAGGAAAGTGGGGCACTAAAATAACAAGTGTCCAGACGGGGGACCTCTATGCTTCAACTGTGGGGAAAGCGGGCACTATGCCAGTAGGTGCAAGATCAAGGGAAGTCTATGCTTCAATTGCAACCAATCGGGACACTTCTCCATAGATTGCAAGGCACCCAACGGCGAATCATCAGGGAATGCTGGGAAAGGAAAACAACTTGCTGCAGAGGAAAGTATTCACACCAAGGAGGGTGCAAGAGCTGAGGAGTTGAACGAGGAAGAACGTGGGGACGACGATAATATTTTAATATTTTAACTGTTCTCTTATTCTAGAATAACTTACTCTTTTATCTTCGAAACGAGTGTGATGCGCCTAACTTGTATTTACTACTTAGACTATGATCTTATGATTATTATCCCTAGTAGGACCTTATTCGAAGTTGCTCGTGATTTAACTATAGAAGTTACACGAGGTTTAGAATAGCACGCTGAGCTAGGAAGTTGTTTACCGATGCGTCGATAAGGAAGCTAGGATCTCAGGGAAATTCCTTATGGGTACGATACGTAGGATTTTAGGGCGTTTAGTTCTGAAACGGAGCCGTCAAGGATCTAGAAGGTAGGGGAGACTCAGATGTGCATGGTATTCCAAAGATTCGAGATTGTTGCTGATGTTGTTCGGAAGACGTACCTGGACTACCGCCAGTACGCGACGTAGAGTTCGTGATCGACACTGTACCCGGAACCGGACCGATTTCGATTGCACCTTACCGTATGGCACCTGCAGAGTTAGTAGAGTTGAAATCTCAGTTGGAGGATCTTTCGGCAAAAGGATTTATTCAACCAAGTGTGTCACCGTGGGGAGCGCTAGTGCTTTTAGTTAAGAAGAAGGACGGAAAGTCGAGATTATGTGTGGACTATCGACAACTAAACAAGGCGACGATCAAGAACAGATACCCGTTGCCAAGGATAGATGATTTGATGGATCAATTACGAGGGGCTGCCGTATTTTCCAAGATAGACTTGAAGTCAGGCTATCATCAGATCAGAGTGAAGACTGAGGATATACCGAAGACTGCTTTCAGAACACGCTACGGACACTACGAGTACCTAGTGATGCCGTTTGGAGTGACTAATGCACCTACTGTTTTCATGGATTACATGAACCGCATCTTTCATGAATTCTTAGATCGGTTTGTGGTGGTGTTTATTGATGACATACTGATATATTCGAAGGACGCGAAGGAACATGAAGAACATATGCGCCAAGTTTTGCAAGTGTTGAGAGAGAAAAAGCTGTATGCGAACCCTTCCAAGTGTGAATTCTGGCTGGAGGAAGTCAATTTCTTAGGCCATGTTATCTCAAAGGAAGGCATAGTTGTGGACCCAGCGAAAGTAGAGACTGTTTTGGCTTGGGAACAACCGAAGACAGTGACAGAAATCAGAAGTTTTGTGGGTTTAGCTGGATATTATAGACGCTTCATTGAGGGATTTGCCAAGATTGTTGGACCTTTGACTCAACTGACGAGGAAGGATCAATCTTTTGCATGGACTGAGGCGTGTGAATCAAGTTTTCAGGCTCTGAAGGAACGTTTGACGACGTCACATGTGCTTATTTTGCCACAATCGGAGGAACCTTATGAAGTTTATTGTGATGCTTCGCATCAAGGCTTGGGATGTGTACTGAGGCAACATCGGAAAGTGGTGGCTTATGCTTTGAGATAGTTGAAGACTCACGAGAAGAACTACCCGACTCACGATTTGGAGTTAGCCGCCATTGTGTTTTTGCTTAAAATCTAGAGGCATTATCTCTATGGTTGTACTTTTCACGATATTTAGCGATCACAAGAGTCTTAAATACTTGTTCGATCAGAAGGAGCTGAACATGAGGCGACGAAGATGGATGGAGTTTATCAAAGACTATGAGTTTACGTTGCAATATCACCCTGGGAAGGCAAATGTAGTTGCTGATGCTTTGAGTAGGAAGATGCATGTCTCATCAAGGATGGTTAAAGAGTTGGAGTTGTTGGAACAATTTCGAGATATGAGTTTAGGTGTGACACCGTCTGAGGGAAAGTTGAAGTTCGGAATGATCAGAATCGCCAGTGGATTGATGGAAGAGATTAGAGAGCAACAACTGCAAGATGCGTTTCTGCTAGAGAAGAGGAACTTAGTAATTCAAGGGAAAGAACCGGAGTTCAAGATAGGAACTGGCGATATCCTACGATGCAAAGACAATGTTTTGTAAGATCAAGTTTTGATCTAGTAGTACAACTCTATGTTTTGATGATTACAAGTTAACCTTTTGATATGAACAATTGTGGTACTCTAACGTGTTTTTCTGAGTGTGCTATTTACAGGCTCTGACCTCAACTCAATCTCACACAAATCAGAAACACTGTGTATAAAGAGCGACCCAAGCAACGCTTTCGCATTCACCATGTTCAGTATGAACAGTGGAAAAGCTTCAGAAGTTCTGAAGTTATACAAACTCTGATGTGGACTCAGTCACTAGAAGTTCTGAAGATCCAGAATGTCTGATAACCAAGAAACACTGAAGGCTCAGATATTCTGATGGTGTAGAAGACTCTGAAGATCCAGAAGCTGATTAGTGAAATTCTGATGTCCAGAAGCAAGATACTCTGAAAACCATGTACTTCCCTCTGAGTTCAGAATCAGAAGAAACAATGGTCAGAGGATCTGGGCTTTCCCTCTGACTCTGATCAACCGGCTTCACAAGTTCCAACATGAAGCTTTCTCCTGATCAGAAGTCTCCTAGGTTTAAAGGCCAAGTCGCTATCCAAGTACAAAAGCAACTGTACCTTCCTGACGACCTACCTAACAGTCTCAGACACAGCAGAAGCTGGATTTTCCAGAACTGCCCTCCAACGGTAGCATTTCCCATGCAACGCTCAACCCTAATCCTTGGAGTATATAAAGAGGCTGAAGACTGAAAGAAGCGGATAGAAGCATTCACATACGCGCAAGACAAATTCAAATTCTTCTAAGCTTTCTTTCATTTGAAATTCATTGAGTTTACTATTAGCTTTTTAGAAGCAAATCTCTTGTAAACAATTCTTTGATAAACAGTTTGTTTAGTTCCTTTAGGAGATCAAGGTTGATCGGATCCTAGAGAAGACTAAGAGAGTGAATCTTAGTGTGAGCTAAGTCAGTGTAATTGTTAGTCACTTGTAGGTTTCAAGTGCAGTTGTAACTCTTACCTGATTAGTGGATTGCCTTCATTCTAAGAAGGAAGAAATCACCTTAACGGGTGGACTGGAGTAGCTTGAGTGATTTATCAAGTGAACCAGGATAAAATCCTTGTGTGCTTTTCTATCTCTTATCTTTAGCACTTAAGTTCTCGAAAGATTTGTCAAAATCTTTAAGGTGGAAGCTTTATCTTGAAAACGTTATTCAAACCCCCCCTTTCTACCGTTTTTCACTGCAGAATCACTGCAGCTCACCCTAAGGAATTGATTCTGGGCAACAAAGACGAACCAGTCAGAACCAGATCAGCCTTCAGACCCTCTGAAGAGACCTTGCTCAGTTTGAAAGGATTGGTGTCCTTAATTGAACCCAAGTCCATAGATGAAGCTCTTCAGGACAAGGATTGGATTCTGGCCATGGAAGAAGAATTGAATCAATTCTCCAAGAACGATGTTTGGTGTAACACCCCGATTTCGGTGGCGTCACTTTAGTAACCAAAATAAACTTAATGCGGAAAAACGTGAATATTTTTTTTTTTCGATAATAACTAAGACAAGACTGAATTAAATAAAACCCAACAATAACAATAATCAGCACTAATATACAATATATAAACAGCCCCCGCTGTAGTAGTAACCTCGTCACGAGTAAACCTCCAGTGACGGAAAGAAAAGTGTAGCGCCCGAAGGCAAAATGTACAAACCAAATCTAAAGGTAAGTGTCCGCAACACTATCCCTCAAAACTGAGAATAAGCTGGCCCATCGGCCTGAAACAAGACCTCCTAAGTCCAACCAACTCTCTGTGATTCCCGTAAAGAAACCACACAAAAAGCTATAGGTGGGAAACTACCCTGTCCCGAAAGAAAACAAATGATGTTCAGAGCTAAGACTCTACTCCTACACTAATCCCATCTCGAGGAGCTCACACCAGCACTAAAACCTACATGCTAGCATGCTCGTCGCCCGAATCTGAATCCGGAACGACCTAGTCTATGTACACCATCCGTCTTCCTCTCGCTACCGCGATACGCTCCAGTTCCCGCATCTCATTCCTAGTTCCTCCCGAAGGATGAACCATCATAAATCAGCCCGCCAAAGACATCTGACAAAGGGCGTTTGTTCGCCAAAGCACACACAGAAGACGCGAGGGTCAACTCCAAAGAATTATGTAAATAATAGCACCAATAGATATAAATAAGATAATAGCCACTTAGGCTTATAACTAGGGATAACATCCTAGGGTTGCATATTTCTCACTGAACATAAACGACAGTAAATCACAGTTAACATGCCTCAAATAGAATTAACAAGTACCAAACACACTCATCAACTATGTCAGTATGCATGTTGCATGAAATGATATGCAGGTTAACCCAGTCAACCAAATGCATTCCGGAAACGGATGGACATCAAACGGATCAATCCTAGCACCAGCAACGGTGGGACCATTCTGCCCGCGTGCCTCTTACACCAAACATAGGTATGGACATTAACGAGTCAATCCTAGCACCAGCAACGGTGGGACCATTTCCGCTCGCGTGCCTCTGGGATGGACATCAACGGATCAATCCTAGCACCAGCAACGGTGGGACCATTTCTGCCCGCGTGTCTCTTACCCCAAACCAAGGTAGCCAGATCAGCCATAACCCGTAGGTCTGCCATTTCGGTCTGCTACTAAGAGTCACCTAGCAGCGCTCTTACGCGGAAATCCCGGTCTTATAACCATTTTGGAATCCGCCGTGGTCCGGTATCTCGCCGTGTTTAAACCACTTAATGAGTGCATGCAATGCAGTGATTAGCCAAACAACGTCTCCGATCTCACTCGACACGTCGCCACGTGTTCTAGGTAAATTAAAGTTTCTAAAAGCTTACCCTAAGGTAAAGTCGATTCTGCGACAAAATACAATAATCATAAAATGAGTGCAACCACTCACGATGACTCTTCGGGTCATCAATACTCTCACGAAGTCTCACGCTTCAGTAAAGTTTCATGCTCTCACAAGGTCTCACGCCTCAGTGGAGTTCCATGCTTTCCACAAGGTCTCACGCCTCAGTGGAGTATCCCGCATTCACAAGGTCTCACGCCTCAGTGAAGCTTCATGCTGTTCACGAGGTCTCACGCCTCAGTGAAGGTCCATGCTTTCCACAAGGTCTCACGCCTCAGTGGAGTATCACGCATTCACAAGGTCTCACGCCTCAGTGAAGCTTCTCGGCTCATCCCTTGGATGGCTATTAAACTGCTCAACGAGCGAAGGAGTACCAACATACTTAGAACTTACCAAACTCCTCAACACTTGGATCCGACGACACTCCTCGTTTTTCCAAAACTATGACTTGACTTCCAATGCCTTCCTTCGAGGTTGTTATCATTACTTAAAGATTTTGAGGTTATTTAAGGTCTTATGAATTTTCTTTATAAAATAGATTCCATTTCGTCTTATCGCAAGTCTTATACATTTGCAGGATCTCCCAATCCCAAGTCGCTTCCAGAGGATGTCTCGATCCACTAAACAAAATTAAGGCCCGAACCTCGTTCGTCCTATCAAACTTTCTCAAAACTCTCAAAATAAAATCGGCATGACCTGCCCGCTATTCTCACCATTCAGAATCTTAGATTCCAGTACAGAGCATATTTAAATCATCACAATCAACAACATGTCATATATCAATAAATCGCATCATAAACACTTAGCACTTAGCATATAAAGCATGCACCACACATCCTAGATTACCCACATAGCACAAAGCATGTAAGACAATCTCAAAAACATTCAGTAGATGAATCATCTACATTGTCAGCCGAAGCCTCAGAAAACATTTTCCAATCACACACAATTTCAGTGCATAAACAGTAAACAATGTCGAAACATCGACCCTAAGCATTAACTAGAGATTCAGTGAGAAGCCCTCACCTGCAGATTCTCCAGGATTATCTTCTAACTCTTCCTCACAAGCAAAGCGTTGCTCCTCAGGAAATTCCTCAAAAGTTCCTTTAAAGCAAAGTCACAGAAATACTATCAGAATCTATCGAAAACTAAGCTATCGATACTTACTAAGGTTACACGAAGAAATCTATACTCTAAGGTACGATAACCTAGCGCGAAAGACAAGTTTTCGGAAAAGGAAATTTTCCTCCTCCCCCTTAATAGGGCTCGGCCACTTTAGGTAATTATGGGGCTCGATTTTTCTTCGATCAAACTTGGTTCCTATGCTTTCATTAGCCGTAACTAAGGGTATTCTGAACTCGGAAAAATTATCGGATCGAAAACTGTCGCAGGGGTATTTTGGTCATGATTTTTAACTTAGGATTTTCAAAACTGAAATCCCAAAAATAAAATTTTGCAGGGACGTCACCAACGACGTTTATGACAACTAATCCTACTAGCACTAAGCTAAGGCGATAGTTTTCAGCCTAAAGGTTGAAGCTTAACACAAAAAAAACTCCAAAAATGGGTATTTTAGGTTCAAATTGATTCCGGCGGAATTCCTGCGACATAACGGAAAATCTAATCCGGCAGAAGTGATCTTGGGCACATAAGGAAGAGGTTTAGAATCAGAAATGAAAGATTCAGGATAGTTTTGCAAAAACCCATAAACTATCCGCTTAGAAAACTCTACAGAAAAGCTATGGAAAAAGCGATCAGAGGTAAGGATTAGCGACTATACCTCGAAGCCTTGAAGTAGCAACTGATTGATCAACGATCAAGCAAGAATTGAAAAAAATCTTCTTCTCCTTCTTCCTTGATGAACTCGCGGCCTTGAGAGGGAAAATGGAGGAGTTTTGTGTTTTTTTCTCACTTGCTTGCTATATATAGAAAATGGTAATTCGCGGGAAAATGAAAGTTTCGCGAATCTGATTTTTCCGGCATCATTCTCCATGAATTCTAAGATAGGTTTTGGCAAAGGAATTCCTAAGCTAAGAAGATGTCTCCTTGTATTTTTGGCAACTAATGCAAAGTCGGTGCAAAGTCGGTGTAAAATTATTTTACCCGATAAGTTGCTTTTTGCATCGAATGTCGGAATGGAAAACTTCCTTCTGAAGAAAGATTGAAATCATCAAGAGAAATGGGTGTACGCGTGTAGAATATTCATTTGAAACTCTGAATAGAAAAGTCTTCATTGTCGGTTGATTCTAGGGTTTTGAAATACCAGGGATTCGGTTTCGGCAAACTTCCGATGATTGGAATCGGACGTTCGTAGATTCTAGAGTTTCGCCTCGAAACGATTGTGATATATGGAAAAAGAGAAGTTCTAACATTTCTCTGAAGATTTTTGGAATTAACTTCCGTCGTGCCTAAAAGTGAAAATTAGCTATATACTAGGGTTTCTGACCTAGGTTTAAGCGTAAAACGTTCGTGCTATAACTTTTATCGATCATAATGCAATCCTTGAACTTTTCCTGAACTTTCTCCTTCATAAATATATTTCATTTAATAAACTTTCGTTCAGGTTTCCCTTCACATTACATCAACCCTAATCGTGAATAAGAAGTTTATTCACTTAGCATAAACTTAAAAACTCGGGCCTTACAAGTTCAAGCTGCCTGAGTTCTTGCACCTCCTCCACGAAGGCGAGAAATTCCCTCAAGTCTCTCTTCAACTCTGGACGCAGGTCCTCCTCCAGCAGTGTCCGTGTTAGCTCTGAGATGGTTGTTGTACCCTCTGGATGCCTAATGTTGAGAAACAAGTCCTCCTCAAAGGCTCTCTTTCTCAGCTCCTCTAATGCGATCATTTCTGATGCCATTTTTCTCTGGTATGATGTTGTGAAGCTTACCCCTCTCTCCAACGCTTTATATAGGCTTCACTTTCTCTCTGAAAGTTAATGCTCCTACAATTTCTCGAGGTTAAGTTCTTGGTAACTGACCCTCCTCTTTACTCCCTAGGCCGGTGGTAAACGTTCTTATCTTGCATTAACTCTTCTATTTATTTCGCCTAACTCTGATTCATGCATCGTTTTCATTTTCTTTAAACTTAGACCTTCTCTAAGGGGGAGTACCTTGTACTTCAAGCTAAGTTTTTCACACCCCAAGCTTTTTGCTTATGACAAAAAGGGGGAGTAAACCCAGTTTTTGATGTGTAAGATGTGTTAGTGTGATTTATTTTTCTTTTGGAGAATTTAAGAGTTCCACCTTTATGACCATAGATGTGTCACTGGGCAAATACAAGGAATACATTTCACTTCTTCTGAAGTGATTCTAATTTAACTCTGATACCCAAGACTCTGATACCTTGTCCGTGACTCTGATTACTTATGCGCTCTGATTACTCTATGTTCATCTATGTCATAAGTTTTTCACTCTGAACTCTTATATCATTTAGCTCAGAATCTAGACTTTACTAATGTTTTCATCAAGTATTAGATTCAGGGGGAGCTAAGCTCAGAATCAAGCAGTGACTTGAATTCAGAATGAGCAAGATAAACTATTCACATCAGGATAAGTCTTGTTCTATATCTCTAAACTCTGAGTGAATTCAGTTTAATGTTTAAGAATTGTTCATCAAAAATCTTAGTTTTGTCATCATCAAAAAGGGGGAGATTGTAAGATCAAGTTTTGATCTAGTAGGACAACTCTATGTTTTGATGATTACAAGTTAACCTTTTGATATGAACAATTGTGGTACTCTAACGTGTTTTTCTGAGTGTGCTATTTACAGGCTCTGACCTCAACTCAATCTCACACAAATCAGAAACACTGTGTATAAAGAGCGACCCAAGCAACGCTTTCGCATTCACCATGTTCAGTATGAACAGTGGAAAAGCTTCAGAAGTTCTGAAGTTATACAAACTCTGATGTGGACTCAGTCACTAGAAGTTCTGAAGATCCAGAAAATCTGATAACCAAGAAACACTGAAGGCTCAGATATTCTGATGGTGTAGAAGACTCTGAAGATCCAGAAGCTGATTAGTGAAATTCTGATGTCCAGAAGCAAGATACTCTGAAGACCATGTACTTCCCTCTGAGTTCAGAATCAGAAGAAACAATGGTCAGAGGATCTGGGCTTTCCCTCTGACTCTGATCAACCGGCTTCACAAGTTCAAACATGAAGCTTTCTCCTGATCAGAAGTCTCCTAGGTTTAAAGGTCAAGTCGCTATCCAAGTACAAAAGCAACTGTACCTTCCTGACGACCTACCTAACAGTCTCAGACACAGCAGAAGCTGGATTTTCCAGAACTGCCCTCCAACGGTAGCATTTCCCATGCAACGCTCAACCCTAATCCTTGGAGTATATAAAGAGGCTGAAGACTGAAAGAAGCAGCTAGAAGCATTCACATACGCGCAAGACAAATTCAAATTCTCCTAATCTTTCTTTCATCTGAAATTCATTGAGTTTACTATTAGCTTTTTAGAAGCAAATCTCCTGTAAACAATTCTTTGATAAACAGTTTGTTTAGTTCCTTTAGGAGATCAAGGTTGATCGGATCCTAGAGAAGACTAAGAGAGTGAATCTTAGTGTGAGCTAAGTCAGTGTAATTGTTAGTCACTTGTAGGTTTCAAGTGCAGTTGTAACGATTAGTGGATTGCCTTCATTCTAAGAAGGAAGAAATCACCTTAACGGGTGGACTGGAGTAGCTTGAGTGATTTATCAAGTGAACCAGGATAAAATCCTTGTGTGCTTTTCTATCTCTTATCTTTAGCACTTAAGTTCTCGAAAGATTTGTCAAAATCTTTAAGGTGGAAGCTTTATCTTGAAAACATTATTCAAACCCCCCCCCTTTCTACCGTTTTTCATACCTTCATGTTTGTGTACCCAACAATCCACTATTGAGAGGACTAATCATGGATGAAGGACACAAGAGCAAATGGAGCATTCATCCTGGAATGACAACGATGTATCAAGATTTGAAACTGAATTTTTGGTGGCCGGGAATGAAGAAACAAGTGGCCGAGTATGTAGCTGCGTGTTTGACTTGTCAGAAGGCTAAGGTAGAGAATCAGAGACCTGCTGGTATGTTACAGAGTTTAGACGTGCCAGAATGGAAATGGGATAACATATCCATGGATTTCGTGGTAGCTTTGCCAAGAACACAGAAGAGACACGATTCGATTTGGGTAATTGTGGATCGTTTGACCAAGTCAGCGCATTTTCTACCAGTGAGAACTACCTACAACGTGGAAAAGTTAGCTGAGATTTATGTGGCGGAGATTGTGAGACTACACGGAGTTCCGACGAGTATTGTGTCTGATCGGGATCCAAAGTTTACTTCGCACTTTTGGGGAGCTCTTCATGATGCGTTAGGAACCAAGCTGAGATTAAGTTCGGCGTATCATCCACAAACTGATGGGCAAACAGAGAGAACTATTCAGTCGTTAGAGGATCTTCTACGTGCTTGTGTGTTAGATAACAGAGGAAGCTGGGATGATCTTCTGCTATTGATCGAATTTACGTACAACAATAGTTTTCATGCGAGCATTGGGATGGCACCGTATGAAGCTTTGTATGGTCGAAAGTGTAGGACACCGTTGTGTTGGTATCAAGATGGGGAGAGTTTGTTGATTGGGCCAGAATTGCTGCAACAAACGACTAAGAAGGTTAAGCAGATCAGAGAAAAGATGAGAGCTTCACAGAGCAGACAAAAGAGTTATGCTGATCAGAGACGCAGAACCCTAGAGTTTGAAGAAGGTGACCATGTGTTTCTACAAGTAACTCAGACTACGGGAGTTGGACGAGCTATTAAGTCAAGGAAGCTCACGCCAAAATTCATTGGACCTTACCAAATCACTCGACGTGTTGGACCAGTTGCGTATCAGATTGCGCTACCACCGTTTCTTTCCAACATTCACGATGTATTTCATGTGTCGCAGTTGAGGAAGTACATTCCAGACCCGACTCATGTAATCGAGCCAGACAACGTTGAACTGAAGGATGATTTGACCTTTGAGGCACCACCAGTAAGTATTGGGGATATAAGAGTGAAACAGCTGAGAGGGAAGCAGATTGCATTAGTGAAGGTGATATGGAACAACGATACAGGAGACGCTACATGGGAATTGGAAGACAAGATCAAGGAACTGTATCCCGGACTTGTCGCAGAACTCTGAGTTTCGAGGACGAAACTTTCTTTTTGGAGGGGAGTGTTGTAAGACCTGGATTTACAGAACAAGTTTAATTTCCGACTCACGCGTAGAATCAGTGTAAGCGTGTCAGGAGTTTGCTATTCGAGAAAGTTTAATGGAGAAGAAAGTTCAGGAATTGCTTGAGGAATGTTTCATAGTTGTTTTAGGAGTCAGTGCGAGTCGTCTGCACACCTGCCTTATGGCGAGAGTGTTCAGAATAGGTTAATTTCGCTTTTAAAGCAACGTTTAAGTGAGATTTCAAATCCTTGGGAAAATAAAAAGTTCTCTTTATTTTTCCTTCGACCAGTGTTTCATTTCGAAACCCTGGACTGTACGCACGATAGTATTCACTTCTCGGAAGTCCGACGACGCTAATTTGTTTGCTTCAAAACCCTAAATTCAGTCACTGAATGAAGACTTTTTCTATTCGGAACTTTTAACGAAGTTTTCGTCCGTGTTGCCAGATTTGTTTCGATGTTTCCAATCTTTCTTCAGAACGAAGTTTTGTCGTCTGACCTGCATAGCAAAAAGTAGTTTTTCGGGACAGATTAACTTACACCGCTTTTGGGATTTTAGAGATCGTTTTTCCCAAATGTTAGAGATTTGTTTTGAGTTCTGGAAATTTTTCGCCAAAATCTCTCTTAGAATTCACCGATGAATGTGCTGCAAAAATCGGAATCGCGAAATTTTCATTTTCCCGCGATTTCACCTTCCTATAAATAGTAAAAAAATCAAAATATCTTCCCATAACCCACATAGAGGCCGCGAGTTGAGGAGAGAAAGGGGGGAGGAGATTTTCGCCGAAACTCGACCGATCTTCGCGCAGTTCGTTCCTACTTCAAGGTATCGAGGTAACTAGTTTGATTCTTACCTCTGATCATCGTTTCTACTGCGTTTCTTTAGTCGTTTCTGTGCTCAAAGTTTCGAGCTTTTCGTAAAACTATACGTTTTTCTTGATTTTTCGCTTGGGTTATCTTCTGTACGTGCCCAAGAGCCTAGAACCTTCGCCGGTATTCGCCGATTTTGATCGAGTTGTCAAGGATCTGAAAAACTGTTTAAAAACCCTTTTTGCGCACATTTCGAAACTTTAATGTCGAAAAGTCACAATCCGACTTCGTGCCTTTCGGATTAGTTGTTACAAATGTCGTTAGGAACATCGCTGTCAAATTTTTTTCTGAAGTGTTAACTTTGAGGTTTTGAGTTTTTATTTTGGACCAAAACGCCCCTGCATAGCCGTATTTCGATCCGATCGTCCGAAAATTTTTCCGACAGTTTCTTTGCCTTAGTTTTACCCTAAAACTACCTTGTAATCAGATTAGATCGAAGAAAAATCGACCCCCCCTAATTGTGCATAGTGGCCGAGAGCATATTTGTGTGGGGGGGAGTTTTTCGTTTTCGAAAACTTGTCTTTTCGTACTCGATTGTTGTATTCTGAAGCTTTAATGCTTTGTCTATCGTTAATGAATTGTATTGTGATCGAGCTAATCGATTTTGTTTGGATTTCTGCTTTGTTTTCTCCGAGGTTCAGTTGAAGGAACTTTGGGTTTCTCGGAGCATTTGTGTGAAGGAGATTTAGACCACGAGGCTGGAGCAGCTCGAGGTTAGGGCAACTTACATATTAGATAAGATTGCATGATAGGCGTCGATAAATTTGACTTATGTATGATTTTGATATTGTTTATGATGATGATTAATGTTATGATGTTTTCCATAACTTATGATATTGAGATGTTATTGAATTGTGCGTTTTGACGCGTGTTGGTCAATCTGCAAGTGTACAGAATCTACCCGGTTTTAATTTATCGAACCACAGGGAATTGGAATGTGAATTCAGTTTAAGCCTCGAGTTCACGGTAAGAAAGCGAGTAAAATTCAGTTTTAAGGTTGATTGTTTAGGTGACTAATTAACAAGCAATTGAAATATAAGTGTGTGAGAACAATGGTGAGCATGCCTTGGGTTCTTGCTTAACTAATTCAGTTTTAGTCAACCTATTCTATCCACAAAACTCTGAGTCTCTCCTTGATGTTCTAGCCTAATCAATCATCTATCGATGCCTCGCATAAACAATCCTCTCAAGCCAAAAGATAAGCACAATTCCTTGATAACCTAAACATTTTCTAAAGGCATTAAGCATGCAATTCAGGCCAATAAACCCCAACCCTTCCTCTATTCCTAGTAGCAAGTATAGAAGAGGTAATCCCACAACAAGTCTCTAATCTATAACAAACTTCCGTTCTATTATAGAAAAGTATAAAGCTAGCACATGTTCTAACTTGAAACATAAAGCATGGATATGGGATTCAAGGGTTTACTCAGAGGATTCATGAATAGAAATAGGAATTAAGATTAAAACATCATAAGTCTTACAAAGAACCCAAAGCAAAAGGGGTTTAGCCAAACATGGCTATGGAACCCATACAAGAAGATAAAGATGAAACCTGAAACATAGGACTTAGAGAAAGCTCCTCAAGCTCCAGAACTCAAACCCTCTCTTCTAACTAATAAAAATATGATAAAATGACAAAAGGTTACAAAAGAAATGACAAAAAGCCTATTTATAGGCAAACAGGTCGAATCTGGGCGCTCAGGCGCCAATTCAGAGCGCCTGAGCGCCAATTCCAAGTGGAAAAAGCAGCTTCTGGAGGTAATTGGCGCTCAGGCGCTCAACAGGAGCGCTCAGGCGCCAATTCCTTTCTAGCATCATGTAAACAGCGATGAGCGCCTGAGCGCTCTCTACATGCTAGAAAGCCTCTTGACCTTCTTCTTAACTCCCCTTAAAGCCTCCCTTCAATTTTCCAAGCCTTTTGACCTTCTTTCTTCAGCAGTTTCAGACCTGATTACTTACGAACAAAGCAAGGAAAAATATCTAGGAACTCCAAGAGATTATTAGCACAAAAGACCCTCAATTCAAGTAGAAAATATATGCAAGTCTTAAACTTACTTAAAATGCATGAAAGGTCCCTATAAAACTATGAAATTACCAAAACAAAGTAGAAACACAAATAAAGATAAAAATGCATGAGAATGCATGAAACACTACATGAGACTCAACAAAAAGACTCAAAACAAACTAAGAAATGACCCTAAAAACACTACTAAACTAGGGTCATCACACCACTATACTCAACGACAGCTCGCCCTCGAGCGTAAAAAACACTCGCTTGCCCTCAAACGCAAGAAATGCTCCCAAACAAGTGCTCTCAACAAGGAATACTTAAAAGAAAACCGGGGGATTTAGCAACTACAGTTGGTTCCAAAAGAAAGACACAACAATCCACTTCATGCAACTTTTAGACAAAGGAGAGTGTAAAGTCCATCATGAGAAGCATATAGATCTAAAATTCCTAGGATGAGATATATATTAAGTGCACTGAGCACACAAGTAGTCCATAGGTCCTGGATATCATTCACTCAAGAGCAACAGAGATCAAACATGCAAAAATTCAATGAGACTTCAAAGGGTTGAAATGTTGGCTTGGTGAAGTATAAGGTGGTTGGTCCCTAAGGAAGTCTAAAGCTTCAAGCATCTTGAGTGTGGTCCCATTAGTAACCCCGGAGCTTTCAACAATACACTTTTTAAGCACAAGTCTCTTGACCCCTTTTTCAACCTTCTTTTCTTTTATTTTTTTCTTTTTGCAACTCCAACTTGATTAGGAGTCTTTTTTTTCTTTTTCTTCTCTTTTTTTACACTTTGGGCAAGAGACCTTTCCAACTTTAATTACTAGCTCCAACACAATGCAAGGACCAACACTCCCCAAAATCCAACCTATCATTCATCCCAATCATTTAGCTAACAAAGAAATCTCCAATAGGCTCAAAAAGGACAACTATGGACAAATGTTCCAGCCTACAAACTCTGAAGCTCAAAAACCTACAAGTCTCAAGAATTGTGCAAGTATCACAAAGCATGCAAAGAGTGAAATCAATACAGAACCAAGAAGTACGAGTGAGTCAGGATCCTCCAGGGAAATTTTATGGTGAAGAGTCAAAGATGGACCCTTATGGACTCACACCAACTCTATCCTTAAGAAACACTCGGAAGACCAAAGTCTCCTCCTCTCTTCCCCAAAGCATGCAATCACTCATCCCCAAAAGAAAACTCAAGTATTCACAAAAACATTTTCAAAACCAGCACAAGTACGAGAGCATAACTACGGGCAAAAACATGTGAGTATAGGGAAGTAAAGACCCAAAAACGACTCTAACAAAACAATGCATGAATAAAAGAAAAATAAAAGCTACAAAAGAAAAATATGCAAAAATGCATGAGGTAAACTAAGGGAAAGAGTCGACCTCCTTTACAAGTTACCATGGAGGCCTTAGACACACCTCCTACTCCAGAATTCAGGCTCACATTCCCTGAAAAATGCAACAAACCAACAAGCGAAATAAAACAAGACTTGGGTTGTCTCCCAAGCAGCCCTAAGTTATAGTCCTAGGTGGACTCTCCTTCCTTTGATGTTAGGAAGGAAATTCCTTACCATCAATCTTTCTTCCACATGTGCAAGGTAGGAACCTTGCACAAAACCTTTGGAACATCTCTCCCAAGAGAGGGTATCATCTAAACCATCGTACCAAATCCTTGCTCCCCCCTTCAAGGAGTGAGGGAAGAGCTTAATCTTGAGATCATCACTAGTCACACCTTCCATCTTTACAAGGTGACTAGCTTGAGTGAACCGGGCCATGTGGGCTTTGAAATTCTCATCTTTAGACCCCCCATTCTTGTTTTCACTAACAAGCTTGATGAGAGCTTTATTAAGCTCAAATTTTTTTTTCATTTACTTTTGGGGTCGCCTTAGAAGACCTGGACAAGCTTTTGATCATATCACAAACAAAACCATCATTAATGTTAGTTTGCAAATTAGGATTGAAAACCGAAAATCTTACCTTGTCCTCACCAACTCTGAGAATGAGCTGACCCTTATCAACATCGATCTTCGCCCTGCTAGTGGCTAAGAAGGGTCGGCCAAGAATGAGAGGAATCTTAGCATCCTCCTCCATGTCTAGCACCACAAAATCAACTGGGAACACATACTTATCAACCTTAACCATCACATCTTCAATGATCCCATAAGGTGTTTTTAGGGATCGGTCCGCCATTTGTAAGGAGAGCATGGTCGGGGTGACCTCTCCTAAATTCAACCTTCTAAACATGCTAAGCGGCATCAAGTTGATGCTCGCTCCCAAATCACACAAGGCTTCAACAACAGTCAACTCCTCAATCTCCACTGGGATAGTAAAACTCCCGGGATCCCTTCTCTTCTTAGGCATTTTCCTTTGCAAAATGGCACTACACTCCTCGGTCATCATAATAGTTTCATCAACCTCACTCAACTTCCTCCTCTTACTTAAAATGTCCTTCATGAACTTAGCATAGATAGGCATTTGCTCCAAGGCTTCAGAAAAAGGAATATTGATGTGGAGTTTCTTAAAAACTTCCAAAAACTTAGAAAACTGTTTATCCATATTTTTTTTGACCAAAGCCTTGGGGAATGGAATCTTACTAAGTTCAGGAGAAGGAGTGCTCACAACTCTAGCTTTCACAGGTTCACTCACTCTCTTCTCCGTAGCACCCTCATATTCTTCCTGTACTTTCTCATTTTTCTCTCCCTCATCTTGTTTTTTTGACTCGTGTAACACTCTCCCACTCCTAGTGGTAACAACAGCAAAATTCTCTTGTTTAGACAAAATTACAGAATCGGGAGAAAACTTACCTTGAGGTATCTCGGCCATTTGCTTGGCTAGCTGGCCAAGTTGGTTCTCCAAGTTCTTGATAGCCGCCTCTTGGTTCTTATGGTTGTTGTTCATGCGGTTGATGCAACTCTCCAATAGCTCCTCTAGACTCCTCTTGCAATTCACCTTTCCAATAACTTGTGTTTGGACAAGAGGTCCATGATTTGAGGATGGAACTATGCTTCCTTGAGCTATAGCTTTGGCTTCATTGCTCTCAGCATTGACAGTACACAAGTTACTAACATGAAGTCCACCACAAGACTTGCACTCCACCAAGTCATTCTTGCACCAATAGCCTTGGTCTCCTTAATATGCATTCGAATCTCCGCCACTTGTTCGGTGAGTTGCTTGTTGGAGGCCAAAAGCTTGTCATAAGCTTCCACTTCAAACTTACTCCTTCGAGTTTGGTGATCATTTTTAGAGTTCATGGCTCTCGCTGCCATCTTTTCTATTAAGTCATACCCCACTTGTGGGGGAAGAGCACCGAACTCGCCATTTGAAGCCGCATCTAGGCAAAACCTCCAAGAGTATTGTAGACCATCATAAAATGTTGCAACCAATTCAGCTTGGGTGAGATTGTGTTGAGGACATTTCCTCAATAGCTTCTTGAAGCGCTCCCAAGCTTCATAGAGATTTTCCTCAATGGTTTGCACAAAATTCATAATGTCTTTTTTCAGCTTCCTCAAAAGAGCTCTTGGGAAGAACCTTGTTGTGAATTTTTCTGCTAGGTCTTCCCAAGTAGTGATACTCCCTTGAGGTTGTGAATTCAGCCATTCCTCCGCTGCATCCTTCAAAGAAAATGGAAACAAGCTCAACCGAATTGCATCCGTCGGAACATTGTTCACACGGTAAGTGTTGCAATTCCGGATGAACCTCTCCATGTGAGCATGTGAATCTTCCAAAGTACCTCCACCATATTGGTTTTGGCTAACCAAGTTGATGAATACCGGTCTCAACTTAAAGTTTCCCACTCCCTCAGGAAAGACAATGCTCCCGGGATAGTCATAACTCATGGTAGCCGAAGTGAGTTCCCGAAGAGACCGGTTGGCATTCTCAACTTCTTGTTCACATAATCGGAGGGTGATCCCCTCTTGGATTCTTGCCTCAATATGGGCTTGCATCTCCTCCTCCGTCATTCGGCCACGATGGTGGTGTCTCTCGTGAGAGTAACCTGAATCTGTGACACTCAAACAGAGAAAGGTTAGTAGCACCAATTCTAGACAAGGATAAAAATAAATAAAAAATAAAACCATAAACAAAAAACTTAAACCAAAAACCACAAACAATTCCCCGGCAACGGCGCTAAAAACTTGTTGGTCCATCTGCAAGTGTACAGAATCTACCTGGTTTTAATTTATCGAACCACAGGGAATTGGAATGTGAATTCAGTTTAAGCCTCGAGTTCACGGTAAGAAAGCGAGTAAAATTCAGTTTTAAGGTTGATTGTTTAGGTGACTAATTAACAAGCAATTGAAATATAAGTGTGTGAGAACAATGGTGAGCATGCCTTGAGTTCTTGCTTAACTAATTCAGTTTTAGTCAACCTATTCTATCCACAAAACTCTGAGTCTCTCCTTGATGTTCTAGCCTAATCAATCATCTATCGATGCCTCGCATAGACAATCCTCTCAAGCCAAAAGATAAGCACAATTCCTTGATAACCTAAACATTTTCTAAAGGCATTAAGCATGCAATTCAGGCCAACAAACCCCAACCCTTCCTCTATTCCTAGTAGCAAGTATAGAAGAGGTAATCCCACAACAAGTCCCTAATCTATAACAAACTTCCGTTCTATTATAGAAAAGTATAAAGCTAGCACATGTTCTAACTTGAAACATAAAGCATGGATATGGGATTCAAGGGTTTACTCTGAGGATTCATGAATAGAAATAGGAATTAAGATTAAAACATCATAAGTCTTACAAAGAACCCAAAGCAAAAGGGGTTTAGCCAAACATGGCTATGGAACCCATACAAGAAGATAAAGATGAAACCTGAAACATAGGACTTAGAGAAAGATCCTCAAGCTCCAGAACTCAAACCCTCTCTTCTAACTTATGAAAATATGATAAAATGACAAAAGGTTACAAAAGAAATGACAAAAAGCCTATTTATAGGCAAACAGGTCGAGTCTGGGCGCTCAAGCGCCAATTCAGAGCGCCTGAGCGCCAATTCCAAGTGGAAAAAGCAGCTTCTGGAGGTAATTGGCGCTCAGGCGCTCAACAGGAGCGCTCAGGCGTCAATTCCTAAAAACACTACTAAACTAGGGTCATCAACGCGACTTCGGAGCGAAGAATCACTGAACTGATTCCTTTTGATTTTTCGTGTCGGATGAACAACCCTAGGCAAGTCCAAACTCAAGGTTTGAGACTTAGCCATCGTTTATATACTTAGACTTTCCCCGGGGGGTTATATTTGGTGGGATTTTGGAAAACTTAAAATGAATAGAATTTTGAAAACTAAAGACCTTAGAAAACTTAGTCTTCAAGAATAAAACTCATAACTTGATTAATTCAACTTGAAACATTTTTATTAATGAATAAAACCATAGGGAACTTAAATGGGTATGATTGCGAAATACGGGGAAATGTCGTCAAGTCTGAAGTTACTGGGAATTGGGGTAAAGACACTGAGGCGATCTACGGTGATGATTGAAAGTCACCGAGTACTCTAGTACTCTTGTTGTTGGAGTTGTGTTGTATTGACCGACACTAAACTCTTAGGTTATGAAATTGGGTTTAAGCTAAACGCTTGTGTTGTGAGGACGATTCGATGTTTGGCTAACCATATTGCATCATGCATCATTTGGTGAAGAACGGGAATGCTTCATCATTCGGTGAAGAACGGGAATGATTCATCGAGAGTGAAGAACGGGAATGCTTCACTAGTGAAGAACGGGAATGCTTCACGAAGGTTGGGGAACTGCCTTCATCGAAGAACATAAAGATGTATCTTCGGCATAGCGGGCTGATCCGACTATGCATGGGTTTGTAAGCGACACCCGAGCGGAAATGGTTAAACACTAGACCGGTGTTAGGACTGACTCGATGGTGCCCATCCCAAACAACTATCCGGATCATATTGAATTGCATTTCACGCATACATTCACCCTGACTGGAATTGTGTGCTGTTTGCATTACGGAATTATTGTTAAAGCCGATAACATGCTAGGAATATATTTATATTTATATAATAACATATATATATTCCCCAATCACATGTTGTTTGTATATCTACTCTATTCCGTGAGTTTACCCTAGCGCCTTGGCTTTGGTTTCATGTTCGTGTTTGGGCGGTCGGCCTGTTGCCAGATGTTGACGGTGGATTGGGTTTCAATGGTCTCTCCCTCGGGGGGGATCAAGTTTGAGTTGGAGGACCGTACTGACGAGCGTGGACGTCTGACAGAGGGAGTTTTACGACACATGGAGCTGAGCTTCAACTTGCCAACTTCAGTTCGCTGTGGACTCGGTACCGGGAAGGGTAGGTTTAGGCAGGCGTCATATTTTGTGTAGAGCTCTGATTCGTCTTACTTTTGGGATAGGGTAGGTTCCCGACGCATGGCTTTCTATGTGGTTCTATTATTGAGGGATCACAGTGAGTCAGTCGGACTGTAGGGGTCTTTGCTTAGGCCATTTTGAGGCCGACTTTCTCCTAGTGGATTGTACTTATAACTTTCTTACTCACGTTTCTGGATTTGTATATATTTGCCTACGGGCACACTACTTTGGAGTCACTGCGAGTGCGCGGGACGTGGGAGTGCAGCTGAGGATGTACATGTTTATATTTGATGTACATCGGTTAGTTTAGTTTGCTGGGTTATGTCTTTATTTTCTATCGCTTTAATTTAAAAAGGAATCGGGAAAAAAAAAATATACCGGTTTTTCGCGTAAAGTTTATTTTTGTGTTACTAAAGTGACACCCGGAAATCGGGGTGTTACAAAATCCAAATCTGAGAAGTCAAAAGCTCTCCAAGCTGAAGCAGAAGAATCTGCAGAAGCATCAGAAGATTCTGATGAAGATGAGCTGACTCTGATCTATAAAAGACTCAACCGCATCTGGAAGCACAAGCAAAGCAAGTACAGAGGCTCTGGAAAGGCCAAAGGAAAGTCTGAATCCTCAGGCCAAAAGAAGTCATCAATCAAGGAAGTCACATGTTTCGAGTGCAAAGAATCAGGGCACTACAAAAGTGACTGTCCAAAGTTGAAGAAGGACAAGAGGCCAAAGAAGCACTTCAAGAACAAGAAAAGTCTGATGGTGACTTTTGACGAATCAGAGTCAGAGGATGTTGACTCTGATGGTGAAGTCCAAGGACTCATGGCTATTGTCAAAGACAAAGGAGCAGAGTCAAAGGATGCTGTTGACTCTGACTCAGAATCAGAAGGAGATCCTAACTCAGACGATGAAAATGAGGTATTCGCTTCTTTCTCAACCTCTGAACTGAAACATGCTTTGTCTGATATCATGGATAAGTATAACTCTTTATTGTCTAAGCATAAAAAGTTGAAAAAGGACTTATCTGCTGCTTCTAAGTCTCCTTCTGAACATGAGAAAATCATTTCTGATTTGAAAAATGATAACCATGCTTTAGTAAATTCTAACTCTGTGCTTAAGAATCAAATTGCTAAGTTAGAAGAAGTTATTGCCTGCGATGCCTCTGATAGTAAGCATGAATCTAAGTATGAAAAATCTTTTCAAAGATTCCTGGCTAAAAGCGTAGACAGAAGCTTAATGGCTTCAATGATCTATGGCGTAAGCAGAAATGGAATGCATGGCATTGGCTATTCTAAACCAAATAGAAATGAGCCTTCTATGCCTAAAGCTAAATCTTTGTATGAATGCTTTGTTCCCTCTGGTACCATATTGCCTGATCCTTTACCTACTGAAGTTGCTAAACCTCCTCTTAAAAAGGGATCTTTCTCCATGTCTAAATATCATGCAAAAATTCCTTTACATTACCATGTTGAGAAACCCAAGGTGATCAGAACCTCTGGGGTAACTAACAAGAGAGGACCCAGAAAGTGGGTACCTAAGGATAAGATTATCTATGTTGCAGATATCCTCGATAGCTCCACTGAAACACCAATCATGGTATCTGGACAGTGGATGCTCGCATCACATGACGGGAGAAAGGCGTATGTTCCAAGAGCTAAAACTTAAGCCTGGAGGCGAAGTTGGCTTTGGTGGCAACGAGAAGGGTAAAATTGTTGGTACTGGTACTATTTGTGTAGATAGTAGTCCATGCATTGACAATGTTTTATTGGTAGACGGCTTAACTCATAACTTATTGTCTATAAGTCAATTAGCTGACAAGGGTTATGATGTTATCTTCAATCAAAAGTCCTGCCGGGCTGTAAGTCAGATCGATGGCTCTGTTCTGTTTAACAGCAAGAGGAAGAACAACATTTATACGATCAGATTATCTGAGTTGGAGGCTCAGAATGTGAAGTGCCTTCTGTCTGTTAATAAAGAGCAATGGGTATGGCATAGACGGTTAGGGCATGCCAGTATGAGAAAGATTTCTCAATTGAGCAAGCTAAACCTTGTCAGGGGCTTACCCACTCTGAAGTTCTCTTCAGATGCTCTTTGTGAAGCATGTCAGAAAGGCAAATTCACAAAAGTCCCTTTCAAGGCAAAAAATGTTGTCTCAACCTCAAGGCCGTTGGAACTTCTGCATATCGACCTGTTTGGACCAGTGAAAACTGAGTCTATAGGTGGCAAGAGATATGGGATGGTCATTGTTGACGACTATAGCCGCTGGACATGGGTAAAATTTCTAACCTGCAAGGATGAGTCTCATGCTGTGTTCTCTACCTTCATAGCCCAAGTGCAAAACGAGAAGGCTTGTAGGATTGTGCGTGTCAGAAGTGACCATGGTGGAGAGTTTGAGAATGACAAGTTTGAGAGTCTATTTGATTCCTATGGAATTGCACATGATTTCTCTTGTCCCAGAACTCCTCAACAAAATGGTGTTGTTGAGAGGAAGAACAGAACTCTTCAGGAGATGGCTAGAACCATGCTCCAAGAAACTGGCATGGCTAAGCACTTTTGGGCAGAGGCAGTAAACACAACGTGTTACATTCAGAACAGAATCTCTGTGAGACCAATTCTGAATAAGACTCCCTATGAATTGTGGAAGAATATAAAACCCAACATTTCTTATTTTCATCCTTTTGGTTGTGTTTGTTATGTTCTTAATACTAAGGATAGATTGCATAAATTTGATGCTAAGTCTTCTAAATGTCTATTACTTGGTTACTCTGAAAGATCTAAAGGTTTCAGATTCTATAATACTAATGCTAAAACAATTGAAGAATCTATTCATTTTAGATTTGACGATAAGCTTGACTCTGACCAGTCAAAGCTAGTTGAGAAATTTGCAGATTTAAGTATAAGTGTTTCTGACAAAGGTAAAGCTCCAGAGGAAGCTGAGCCAGAGGAAGATGAACCAGAAGAAGCTGGTCCCTCTGATTCACAAACTCAGAAGAAGAGCAGAATCGCTGCAGCTCATCCTAAGGAATTGATTCTGGGCAACAAAGATGAACTAGTCAGAACCAGATCAGCCTTCAGACCCTCTGAAGAGACCATGCTTAGTCTGAAAGGATTGGTGTCCTTAATTGAACCCAAGTCAATTGATGAAGCTCTTCAGGACAAGGACTGGATTCTGGCCATGGAAGAAGAATTGAATCAATTTTCCAAGAATGATGTTTGGAGCCTAGTGAAGAAGCCTCAAAGTGTCCATGTAATTGGAATAAAATGGGTGTTCAGAAACAAGTTGAATGAGAAAGGTGATGTAGTCAGAAACAAGGCAAGGCTAGTTGCTCAAGGCTATAGTCAGCAGGAAGGAATAGACTACACTGAAACATTTGCTCCAGTAGCAAGACTAGAAGCAATCAGACTGCTGATCTCCTTCTCAGTAAATCACAACATAATTCTACATCAGATGGATGTTAAGAGTGCCTTCCTAAATGGATACATATCAGAGGAAGTCTACGTTCATCAACCCCCAGGTTTTGAGGATGAGAAGAACCCAGACCATGTCTTCAAGCTGAAGAAATCTCTTTATGGTCTGAAGCAAGCTCCCAGAGCATGGTATGAGAGACTCAACTCATTCCTTCTAGAGAATGAGTTTGTAAGGGGTAAAGTAGATACAACTCTCTTTTGCAAAACTTACAAAGATGATATCTTAATTGTGCAAATTTATGTTGATGATATTATATTTGGTTCTGCTAATCATTCTCTATGCAAAGAATTTTCTGAGATGATGCAGGCTGAATTTGAGATGAGTATGATGGGAGAACTCAAGTACTTTTTGGGAATACAAGTTGATCAAACACCAGAAGGAACATATATCCATCAGAGCAAGTACACTAAAGAACTTCTGAAGAAGTTCAATATGCTGGAATCGACAGTTGCCAAGACTCCAATGCATCCTACATGCATTCTGGAGAAAGAAGATGCAAGTGGTAAAGTTTGTCAGAAGCTCTATCGTAGTATGATAGGATCACTTCTATACTTAACTGCATCTAGGCCAGATATATTGTTTAGTGTTCATTTATGTGCTCGTTTCCAATCAGATCCAAGGGAAACCCACTTAACTTCTGTTAAGAGGATCCTAAGATATCTGAAAGGTACCACTAACCTTGGCTTGATGTATAAGAAAACATCAGAGTATAAGCTTTCAGGTTATTGTGATGCTGATTATGCTGGAGATAGAACAGAGAGAAAAAGCACTTCTGGAAATTGTCAATTTCTGGGAAGCAACTTAGTCTTATGGGCAAGCAAGAGGCAATCAACCATTGCACTATCTACTGCAGAGGCAGAATATATCTCAGCAGCAATATGCAGCACTCAGATGCTCTGGATGAAACATCAGCTGGAGGATTATCAAATCCTTGAGAGCAATATCCCAATCTATTGTGATAACACTGCTGCAATTTCATTGAGTAAGAATCCTATCTTACATTCAAGGGCAAAGCACATTGAGGTAAAGTATCATTTTATTAGAGATTATGTTCAAAAGGGCGTACTTCTTCTGAAGTTTGTTGATACTGACCATCAATTGGCATATATTTTTACAAAGCCCTTAGCAGAGGATAGATTTAATTTCATTCTGAAAAATCTGAATGTGGACTTCTTTCCAGCATGAAGATGGATCAGAACCTCTGACTATGATGCTTCTCTATCAGAAGATGCCTAGTTCAGAAGGTAACTCCATCAGAGGTTAAGTACCCATTGGTGCTCACTCTGAAGCTGAGATAGTAAATGTGTGTTAGTAGCTATGATACATCGTTCCTTGTGCCCGTGCTGACAGTCTGTCGTAATGAGTGTTGATGTGCTTCTCTCCAACGTGTGCTATTGGTTTTATCTGTTGCTATGATATCTTTAATTTTCAACCGTTTATTTTAATTTGCTTTTTGATCAACAACGGTTATTTTTCAAAACCCACTATACACACACGTTCTCCTACACTTACGGTTTTACCTTATCTCTCTTCAGTTTTTCAAATCCTTATCCCCACGATCTCTCTCTCTCTCTATTCATCCTTCTTCCTTCTATCCAAAACCTTCAACCGCCTTCAAGATGGTTAGACCCAACAGAAGAGAAACTGCAGATGCAGCCAGATTTCCTCATATGGTAGTAGGCCAAGCTACAGGTCAATTGGGTCCTGAAACTCCAAGTCAAGGTCAAGCTCAAGAGAAGATGATTCCAATTGCAGAACGGGGCTGTGTCGTTCGCTGTGTTTTTGCTCCGGAAGAACTCCAGGTGCTTGCTGAATGGAGATTCGACCTGGATAATATAGCTGCTAATGGGTATGATCTTCGTCCTGAAGTTCATGTTCAAGGCTGGGAAGAGTACTT
The DNA here is from genome assembly GCF_012489685.1 of Lotus japonicus. Lineage (NCBI taxonomy): Eukaryota > Viridiplantae > Streptophyta > Magnoliopsida > Fabales > Fabaceae > Lotus > Lotus japonicus. The sequence continues at coordinate 48,849,604 of NC_080043.1, read as the reverse complement.
CAACAGGCTTCGAGGTCCAATCTATGACAAATTGGTCAAGGAATTCTGGAAACATGCCGACTGCGATGACACACAAGTGGTTTCCTACATTGTTGGAAGGAGAATAATCATCACTGAGAAGTCTATTGTTGATCTTCTGGGTGCACACACTGGAACTGGGTATAGATTTCAACTGACGGAATCAAAGGTGAAACCCAGAACCAAGGATGAAACCAACAAGGCTCTTTATACAACATACAAACCTGGCAAGAGCGACTACAAAGTGGTGGATCTTTATCCCAAGCTAAGGATCTGGCACAAGAATCTGCTTCACTACATCAACCAGAGGCCAAAGGGAAGCTCTCCTGATTACATCAACTTCTGCCAGAAGGCGATGTTGTTCTTCATTCAGGATCATAGGAAGATCTGCCTTCCTTTCTTCCTGTTCTCTTACCTGAAAGAGTGTATCAGGAAATCCAGAACCACTGCCTCCATCAAGTCTGCTCTCAAGTACATCCCTTTTGGGAGACTGCTTTTAGATCTCTTCATTGAGAGAAAGTTCATAGAAGATCTGATCAAGGCAGGATGCACAGAGGATTTGTCAACAATTGTTAGTGATGTCTTCACATCCACATCTTTGAAGAAGATGGGATTGGTCAAGAAGAAGGTTGCCCCTGCTCATGAAGATACTTCTGATGAAGTAAGACAAAGAAGGGTGCCTCTGAATGATTACCCTCTGTGGTCCCAAGCAGATAACCCAGAAGCTATTTTGTGCTACATTGATGATCTGAAGCAACAAGGGTACAAGATAGATGTGGACGAGTTTTTCATAAAACTGCCACCAGCTCCAGAGTTTGACTCTCCTCCCAAGAGGAAAGTTTAGAGAAAAATGGTCTTGGAGGAATCTTCTGACGAGTCTGATGATCAGAAGAAGAAGAAGAAGGCTGACAAATCTAAGAGGAAGCACGAGGACACCACCAAACCAGATGCTCCATCTGATGGTGATGCTCCTCCTCCAAAGAAGAAAAAGAAGCAAGTGAGGATTGTGGAGAAGCCTACCCGTATGGAACCTGCTGCTGCAGTCATCAAAATGGAGACTTCTGCCAGAGTGACTCAATCTACCGTGCGATCATCAAGTAAGTCTGTTGTTACTGAATCTGATGATGATTTAAATTCACTTGATGCACTCCCCATCTCTACACTCCTTAACCGCATAGCCACCCAACTCACTCCTATCCCAGAGTCTCAACCAGCTGCCCAAACCACATCTCCACCAGATTCACCTAGATCTTCATTTTTCCAACCTTCCCAACAAGGGTACGAGAAGCACCGCTTTGGAACATGCTTCAGACTCCACGTCCCTCTGAACCAACCTCACCCATTACCATTCAATACAACCCACTAACCTCTGAACCCATTATTCTTGAACCCTCTGAACCTGAACCCAGAACTTCTGATCACTCTGTCCCTAGAGCATCAGAACGTCCTGTTCGTAGAACTGCTGATACAGATTCTTCCACTCCCTATACTTCTGTATCCTTTCCTACCAATGTTGCTGACTCCTCATCTTCCAACAACTCTGAATCAATTCGTAAATTTCACGAAGTTAGGAAAGAAAAAGAGTCTGCCATTCCAGAGTACTACCACACAGTACCTAGCCCTAGGAGATACCCTGGACCTAGACCAGAACGTCTAGTTGACCCAGATCATCCTATTCAGGCTGACCCTTTACATGAAGCAGACCCTTTAGCCCAACAAGTTCAACCAGACCAAGTTCAACAAGAACCCTTTCAACCGGAACCAGAAAACTCAGTGTCTAACCACTCTTCGGTTAGATCACCACACCCTCAGGTTGAAACCTCTGAACCAAATGTCCAAACTTTTGATGTTGGTTCTCCTCAAGGTTCCTCTGAGGCAAATAGCAGCAACCACCCCACCTCTCCTGAAACCAATCTCTCCATTGTTCCCTATACCTACCTCAGGCCAAACTCTCTTTCTGAGTGCATCAGTGTTTTTAATGATGAAGCTTCACTGATGATTCGCAATGTGCAAGGTCACACTGACCTTAGTGAGAACTCTGACTCTGTTGCTGAAGAATGGAATCGTCTGAGTACTTGGTTAGTTGCTCAAGTTCCTGTTATGATGAGTCATCTCACTGCTGAAAGGGATCAGAGGATTGAGGCTGCCAATCAGCGGTTTAACAGAAGATTTGCTCTGCATGAACAACAGCAAAGAACTAAGTTACTTGAAGCTGTTGAAGAAGCAAGAAGAAAGAAAGAGCAAGCAGAAGAAGCTGCATGTCACGAGGCTGCACAAGCTGAAAATGCTAGATTAGAAGCTGAGAGACTACAAGCTGAAGTTGTAGCTCTCAGATGCCAAGCTCTTGCACCAGTGCCTTTCACACATCCTGCTTCTGATTCCACTCAAGCTCCTCACTCTGCTCAGAATGTTCCCTCTACCTCTACACAGCCAAGTTCTTCCAGACTTGACATCATGGAACAACGTCTCAACTCTCATGAGACTCTGCTACTGGAAATGAAGCAAGCTCTTCAAGAACTTCTGCGTCGCTCTGACAAGCCCTAATTTTAGGATTTCTTTCATTTTTCTTTCTTTACTTATTTTACTTCTATTTTAATTTGCATTATTTTGCTATGTTTTGCTTACTCGTCGTTTATCATTGCATATATATATATGACATTGTGTTTGCAAATTTTTCTTTATTCATGATAATTCATGTTTATTACATCATACATTTTATTCCCTATATCTAGAATGGAGGATCCTTCCTCATTCTTCTGCATTCTTGGCGCTGCTCTACCCTCTCCTTCTCCAGACGATCCAATGAATACTCTATGTTGTTGAGTTTGATGTTCAGCTCATCCCTCTCCAGACTATCTTCTGTCGTCTTGAGTCTCTTTTCAACAAATTCCTTCTCTTCTAGCAGATTCAGCTCAAGCTGGCTAAGTTCCTGAATTTCCTCCACGAAGCCAAGGAATTCTTTCAGATCTTTCTCCAGCTCTGGACCAAGATCTTCTTCAAGCAGTGTCTTCGTCAGCTCTTGTATCGTTCGTGTACCATCAGGGTGCCGAATGTTAAGGAACATGTCCTCCTCGAAGGCCTTCCTTCTGAGCTCTTCTAATGCCATTCTGTTTGATGCCATTTTCTCTTAATTGGTATTGATCGAGTTGTGAAGCTTACCCTCTTCTAAATCGCTTTATATAAGCTTCATTCTCTCCTTGGAAGTTATTGCTCCTACAGTTTCTCGAGGTTAAGTCCTTGGTAACTGAAGCTTCTCTTTACTCCCGTGCCGGTGGTAAACGTTCTTCTTTTGCATTAACTCCCTTCTTTAATTCGCTTAACTCTCATTCATGCATCGTTTATTTCTCCATATCGTTTTTAAACTTAGACCTTCTCTAAGGGGGAGTACCTTGTACTTCAAGCTAAGTTTTTCACACCCCATACTTTTTGCTTATGACAAAAAGGGGGAGTACACCCAGTTTTTGATGTGTAAGCTGTGTTAGTGTGATTTTTTTTTCTTTTGGAGAATTTAAGAGTTCCACCTTTATGACCATAGATGTGTCCCTGGGCAAATACAAGGAATACATTTCACTTCTTCTAAAGTGATTTTATTTGACTCTAATACCCTGCTTGTGACTCTGAATACTTATGCGCTCTGAATATTTTATTTCATCTATGTCATGCGCCTTCACTCTGAACTCTTACATTTTTTAGCTCAGAATCTAGACATTTCTAACGTTTTCATTAAGTCTTAGATTCAGGGGGAGCTATGCTCAGAATCAAGCTGTGACTTGGATTCAGAATGAGCAAAATAAACTATTCACATCAGGATAAGTCTAATTCTATATCTCTAAACTCTGAGTGAATTCAGTTTATTGTTTAAGAATTGTTCATCAAAATACTTGGTTTTGTCATCATCAAAAAGGGGGGGATTGTAAGATCAAGTTTTGATCGAGTAGTACAACTCTATGTTTTGATGATTACAAGTTAACATTTTAGTATGAACAATTATGGTACTCTAACGTGTTTTTCTGAGTGTGCTATTTACAGGCTCTGACCTCAATTTAATCTCACACAAATCAGAAGCACTGTGCATAAAGAGTGACCCAAGCAACGCTTTCGCAACATCTATGTTCACTCTGAACAGTAGAAATGCTTCAGAAGATCTGAAGTCATACAGCTCTGATATGGACTCAGTCACTTGAAGTTCTGAAGATCCAGACGTTCTGACAACCAAGAAACTCTGAAGGTTCAGATGCTCTGATGGTGTAGAAGACTCTGAAGATCCAGAAGCTGAAAAGTGGAAACTCTGATGTCCAGAAGCAAGATGACTCTGAAGACCATGTACTTCCCTCTGAGTTCAGAATCAGAAGATACAACGGTCAGAGGATCTCTGCTTCCCTCTGACTCTGATCAACGAGCTTCACAAGTTCCAACATGAAGCATTCCCCTGATCAGAAGTCTACTAGGTTTAAAGGTCAAGTCACTATCCAAGTACAAAAGCAAATGTACTATCCTGACGACCTACCTAACATTCTCAGCCACAGCAGAAGCTGGAATTTCCATAACTGCCTTCCAACGGTAGCATTCCCATGCAGCGTTCAAACCCTAATCCTTGGAGTATAAATAGAGGCTGAAGATTGAAAGATGCGGTTGGATGAATGTCACACGCGCAAGCTATATTCAAACCTTCTAAGCATTCTTTCATCTGAATTCATTGTGTTTACTATTAGCTTTTCAGAAGCAAACTCTTTGTAAACATTCTCTCTTAAACAGTTGTTTAGTTACCTTTAGGAGATCAAGGTTGATCGGATCCTAGAGAAGACTAAGAGAGTGAATCTTAGTGTGAGATAAGTCAGTGTATTGTTAGTCACTTGTAGGTTTTAAGTGCAGTTGTAACATTTACCTGATTAGTGGATTGCCTTCATTCTAAGAAGGAAGAAATCACCTTAACGGGTGGACTGGATTAGCTTGAGTGATTCATCAAGTGAACCAGGATAAAATCCTTGTGTGCTTCTCTATCTCTTATTTTAAGCACTTTGTTCTCGAAAGATTTGTTAAAATATTTAAGGTGGAAGTTTAATTCTGAAAACGTTATTCAACCCCTCCCCCCCCTTTCTACCGTTTTTGATACCTTCATCTTGGATCCTCCGATCGTCTTCTCCGGCGAGTTCTGCAACTTCCGGCGAGGTAGCTTCTGAAACTCGCCAATTTTAGCTTGTTTTCGATCCAAATTGATCCCCTGAGCATGTTAGGACATAGATAGGAAGCTTTATACTAGTTTAGAGCCATGAATCGTTAGGAATCAATGAGAACCGATCCAAGGTCTTTGGAGCTCGAACAAGCTATCGGGTTGAGCTTCTGAGAGTGAATTGGCCTGCAAACTGGATTAGTTTATGATTCTGGATAGTCATAGGAGCTTTTAGGATAGTTAATTGTAGTGTTAGAGCCCTGAAGAGGAAAGCTCCAATTTCACCTTGTAGGCAGCCTCTGAAATCGCGAATTGGCACTGTTAGAGTGTCCAGAAGTTGAAATTGATGATTCCATTGAACTCAGAAGGTAGAGAACTATAGGAATAGACTATTAGATGTTAACATTAGGCTCAATTTATAGATTTCTTAGTTTGCAAGTAGACTTTGAATTAAGTGCTTAAAATAAGTGATTCTGAACCTGAGTTTAAGCTGAGAACAGTAAAATGACCTTAATAGAACCTGAAACCAGTAGGATAATAACCAGGTAAAGACTTAGGAATTGTAACTTAGTCATAGAATTAATTTACATAATATGGCTTAAGTAATTAGAAATAATTAAGTAGAAATATTTTAGCTTAAGTTAGATTATTAGATTAATGACTTAGAAATAATGAAATCAGATTATGAGGACGTATAGGACATGAGGACAGAAATGGTAACATGGAAAGAATGATAGGAATTAGCTATTAGAAAATGAAATTAGTTTGCATAATATAACTAGATGATTAAGTTGTTGTTTTTAAATTAGTAATTAACCTAAGTGGATGATTTAGTGACTTAAAACTAATTAGGTCAGATTAATGGACAAGTAAAATATAGGTTACACCCTAGTTAGTTGAGATCAAGGCTAAGTTAGAATGACGCTAGTTTGATAGCAAAAAGGAATAATAATAATAATAATAATAATAATAATAATAATAATAATAATAATAATAATAATAATAGTAACGAACGATTTAATGCCTCGATTAGCTTATCTTGACCCAAGCATAATCAATGATACAGAGGGAGCTATCTCAGACACACACGATCCTTTATTGGTAAAGGTTAAAGGTAAGGGGGGTTATACAAGACCTTGTCTTGGTACACAACTAATAAGTTGAACGCTATTACGGTAGAAAGCATATTATTACTTGCTTATATGTTATTGGATGCATGATTGGATGTTGTGCTTGAAGAGTGAATGTTGGATGAATTATTGTGCTGAATTGTTATGACTGTGATCTATGATTGAAGTGATGCACAGTAGAAATGGATGATAGTACACTATGGGATATAGTGGAACTTAGGATTATAAGTGACATGGTATTAGGATTGTTCCTGATACGCTAAGCATCTGAGGTAGTGGGAAGAGGGAAAGGATAATCCCCGATTTAATGTGTTATTGATACTTGCTTTTGAAAATTAAACCACCTATAACACCTTAGGATTAACCGTAGGATAGGTAGAATAATAAAATGAATAATGATAGTAGAATAAGTAAGTGAGCCATTTTCTCTAAGCAATTAAAAGTATATAACCATTAACGACGGATTAGAACTCCCGCTTGTATTCCTAGAACTACTTGATCTTATCAAAGATCCCACCTCTATAATTACTATGGTGTACTTACTTTAAGTAAGGCAGCATATGCTTGTTTCTAATTTATTAGAAACTTAATGGAAGTATAAGGGGGAGATGATTGATATTTGAAAATACACTTAAGGAGCAATAAGGAGTAGGAAAGTACTGTCACTACCACTAAGAGAGTGGGAATACAGAGACGCCAAAGGTGGTCATGTTCAGAGATGAATTGACCCGGGATTTACACGGCAGTACACCTCTCATGTCTGTCTCGGCAGGACCCCTGAGGTCGGGATTGGCATGATGTTTAAGGCAAAGATTCGTGTTGTGTACTTCTGTCTGTGAGCTACAGAGCGATCATTGTCCGGTAAAGAGTGGACTGTAAGGAGTGTCCATGTTCTCGAGATGACTTTCCGAAGATAACGAAGCAATAGCTTCGGGCCCTTAAATTATACTCATCACATGATAAATAAAATAATAAAAAGGTTGGCGATGAACTCACCATTTCCTACGAAGTAGTGAGAGAAGTCAATTCGAAGGACGGAGGAATAAGGTTGATTTAACCATATTGCATTATTACTTGTGTTTGCTAACATGTTTGTATTTAATGATATGTTGGCTTATGTTTTAACGCTTATCTTATCTGATGTGTATTATTGTGCAAGTCGCGTATGACTCACCCTTGCACTTATTTTTATAAAATCAGATAACAGGTGTGACAATGAGCTTCCCTCTTGTCCTCGCGACCCACGCTGATTTCCCGTCCCGTGCTGGCTGGCATGTTGACCCAGTTACCGGATACTGCTTTTATCAGGGACTCACAATTTTGTGGTGCAGGGATCCAGGAGCAGGACACATCGGTTTCCCAGTGACACTCCCGATGGTGTTCTCATTCTTCCTGCCGACCCACGCTGAGCACGTAGGTCCGCGGAGTCCAGGCAGTCCACAGGTGCCATATCCATAGGCAGGCGAGCCTATGGAGACCGGAGAGCCTATCCCAGCAGTACCAGTCACCGTGGTGAGCCCACCGGGATCCCCAGATCAGAGAGTTCCGCAGACCCAGGAGTCCATGGGATCTCCTCCACCCCGGAGGAACTTGTCTTGCTTTAGGGTCACAGCCCGCAAGCGAGTGAGATTCCCGAGATGCCAGGATTTACCGTCGCAGATTTCGGAGAGGCGAGGCGTCCGGAGTCAGGGAATCAGAGCAGGGTCCGACAGTAGAGCCAGGGTCAGTGCCAGCAGCCAGCGTGGGACTCAGTGAGGAGGATCCGGAGGAGGAAGATCCGAGGGGATGTAGCCATATGGTCCGAGTTTCTGATGATGATGATGATGATGATAATGATTTATGTTCTGTTTCTGTATTTTGATTACCTGTATCAGACTATGTGTTTGAGGGCGATGTGTCCTCTTTATGTGTTGTCTTCTCATCTGTAGACTTATGCGGTGGATCCGTCCACCAACTATGCGTGCTATGTATGATTTGTGTGGTTTATATCGTTATTCTCCATAGTCTTAAGTTAGGAGGTCAAAATGCCTGGGGATGTTAAGGGAGACGCTCGAGTACTTTTTACTCTTGCGATCTCGACCTAATGAGGAAACCCTAAGTAGAAAAAAAAAAGTTCATTATTTCACGTAGCGTGCTCACTCCTGAGTGATGGAGTTAGGGAGAACTCGTCACTTAAGGAAGGGGACGCCACACCAAACATGGAAAGGACACCCGTAGTCAGGGAATTTCCCGACGTATTTCCGAAAGAAGTCACCGAGCTGCCACCTGAGAGGGAGATAGAATTCTCTATCGACCTGATTCCCGGAACAGGACCGGTCTCTATCGCTCCATACCGAATGTCGCCGTTGGAACTAACAGAGTTAAAGAAGCAAGTGGAGGAGCTATTAGAGAATCGATTCATTCGACCAAGCGTATCTCCTTGGGGAGCACCCGTTTTGTTAGTAAAAAAGAAGGATGGTAGCATGAGACTATGCGTCGACTATCAACAGTTGAACAAGGTAACCATCAAGAACAAGTACCCGCTACCACGGATCGACGATCTGATGGATCAGCTGAAGGGAGCCGAAGTATTTTCCAAGATCGACTTGCGGTCTGGATACCACCAAATTCGAGTAAAGAAGGAGAAAGTGACAAATATTACTTTTCGGACGCGATATGGGCATTATGAGTTTTTAGTCATGCCGTTCGGGGTGACTAATGCGCCCGCGATTTTCATGGATTACAAGAATAGGATCTTCAACCCATACCTAGACAAGTTCGTAGTGGTCTTCATCGACGATATCTTGATCTACTCGAAGAGCAAAGGAGAGCACGAAGAGCATCTCCGAATAGTGCTAGGGATCTTGCGAGAGCGAAATTTGTACGCCAAGTTGTCTAAGATCGAGTTTTGGCTAAACTCGGTGCAATTCCTAGGACATGTAGTGAGCAAGGCTGGCATAGCGGTAGATCTGACAAAGGTAGAAGTTGTGAACTCATGGGAAGCACCAAAGACGGTCACGGAAATTCGAAGTTTTCTCGGATTGGCTGGATACTACAGGAGGTTCATCGAAGGATTTTCCAAGATTGCCATACCTTTGACAAGGCTTACAAGGAAGGATTAACCCTACCAGTGGACACCCAAATGCGAGGAGAGCTTTAGAGAGCTTAAGAAGAGGTTGACTATGTCACCAATTTTGGTCTTACCCGATCCCGAGAAGAACTTCGAAGTGTATTGCGATGCATCGAAGATGGGGTTAGGATGCGTGTTGATGCAAGAGCGCAAAGTAATGGCTTATGCTTCTAGGCAACTGAGGCCGCACGAAGCGAATTACCCTACGCACGACCTAGAATTACCAGCCGTCGTGTTTGCTCTAAAGATATGGAGACACCACTTATACGGAGCGAATTTCACTGTATTTAGTGACCACAAAAGTCTCAAGTATCTATTTGACCAGAAAGAGCGAAACATGAGACAAAGAAGATGGGTCGAGTTCTTGAAGGATTACGATTTCAATCTACAATACCACCCAGGAAAGGCAAATGTCGTAGCGGACGCTCTTAGTAGGAAAAACTTACATATCTCCGCACTAATGATCGAGGAAATGAAGTTACTTGAAGCATTCAGAAATCTAAGCTTAGCAGTGGAGCTAAAGCCTAGACAAATAAAATTTGGGATGGTCGTAGTGACTAGTGATTTTCTAGAGGATATAAAGTGTTGTTAGGAGGACGACCAGGAATTTCAAGAGCAGATGCGGAAGAATGAAAGGGGGAAGAAGGGCGATTTCACGAGAGGAAGAGACGGACTGTGGAGATTCAGAGAGCGGATATACATCCCAGCAGACAAGGAATTGAGGGAAAGAATTTTGGAGGAAGCACACCGAAGCGCTTTAAGCATATATCCAGGATTTACTAAGATGTATCATGTAACATCCTGACTTGACGACTGGCCTCACGGTAACAACACGAGTCTTTTCAGCGCGCTTTGTCCTCACTCGCGCGCTTCCCGGGAAAACTTCCCAGGAGGTCACCCATCATAATATTGCTCCAAGGCTAGCACACTTAACCATGGAGTTCTTATGAGTTTGACTCCCGAAAAGAAGTTGCAACTTGTTGTTATGGGTAGTACAATCAAATCATATATGCCTTTCTCAACTGTATAGTCCATCCCAACATAGTCTCGGAATACCTCTTGTTCGGGTGTGGTGCGTCCCTCCACGTACAAGGCGATCAATCCTCGCCCTCTTGTTCGGGTGTGGTGCGTCCCTCCACAACAAGTTGCAACTTCTTTTCGGGAGTCGAACTCATAAGAACTCCATGGTTAAGTGTGCTAGCCTTGGAGCAATATTATGATGGGTGACCTCCTGGGAAGTTTTCCCGGGAAGCGCGCGTGTGAGGACAAAGTGCGCTGAAAAGACTCGTGTTGTTACCGTGAGGCCAGTCGTCAAGTCAGGATGTTACAATTGGTATCAGAGCCGACCTCTCCCAGTAAGGTGTGGTTCGAGGACGAACCAAGCGAAAGCTGGTGGGCCTGTGACACCCGGGGCTGACGAGGGCGGGGAGTGATCGCCGGTGCAGTGAGGCACGGACAAGGAGCGGCTCCTGGCAGGCTTCTAGGCGGTGGGTCACAGAAATGAGCCGATCTCACACCCGAACAAGAGGTATTCCGAGACTGTGTAGGGATGGACTATACAGTTGAGGAGGGCATAAAAGATTTGATTGGTACTACTCATGACAACAAGTAGCAACTTCTTTTCGGGAGTCCAACTCATAAGAACTCCATGGTTAAGTGTGCTAGCCTTGGAGCAATATTATGATGGGTGACCTCCTGGGAAGTTTTCCCGGGAAGCGCGCGAGTGAGGACAAAGCGCGCTGAAAAGACTCGTGTTGTTACCGTGAGGCCAGTCGTCAAGTCAGGATGTTACATATCAAGACCTGAAGGAAAGGTTTTGGTGGCCAGGAATGAAGAAAGACATCCTGGTATGGTGTGTCAGAAGGCGAAGGCGGAACACCAGAAACCTTCTTGGGAGCTGAAACCCTTAGAGATTCACGAATGGAAGTCGGAAGGTATCTTAATGGACTTTGTGTCAGGATTACCTAAGACGCAAGCTAAGAATGACACGGTCTTGTAATTGTGGACCGACTTACAAAATGTGCACATTTCATCGCGGTTAACATGACATATTCACTGGAAAAGTTGGCCAAGATTTACATCAAAGAAGTTGTGAGACTGCATGGAATACCAACAAGAATAGTGTCGGACCGAGATCCGCGATATACTTCACACTTCTGGAAGAGTTTACACAAGGCTTTGGGAACAAATTAAAGATTTAGCTCGAATTATCATCCCCAAATCGATGGACAGACCGAAAGGACGATCCAAACACTAGAGGACATGTTAAGAGCTTGCATTTTGGAAGAGCGAGGAAACTTGGAAGACTGCCTACCATTGGTAGAATTTTCCTACAATAATAGTTTCCACTCAAGTTTAGGAATGACACCTTTCGAGGCGCTATACGGAAGGAAGTGCAAGACACCACTATGTTGGTTTGATGAAGGAGACAAGATAGTCTTAGGACCCGAAGTGGTACAAGAGATGTGCGAGAAAGTAAAAAAGATTAGGGAGAATCTGAGGATAGCACAGGACCGACAAAAGGCTTACTACGACCGCAGAAGGAAGCCTTTAGAATTTGAGGAAGGAGATCATGTTTTCCTTCGGATTAGTCCGGTCACAGGGATAGGAAGATCTATAAGGTCAAGGAAACTGTAACACCCCGATTTCGGTGGCGTCACTTTAGTAACCAAAAAGAAACTTAAAGCGGAAAAACGTGAATATATTTTTTTTTTGTCGATAATAGAACCAAAACTGAAAGAAATAAAACTAGACGACAAAAGATAATAGAACTAATATGCATTAATAATTACAGCCCCCCGCCGTAAGTACCCAACCTCGTCACGAGTAACCTCCAGTGACGGAAAGTAAAAGAGAGTAACGCCCGCAACACAAACCTCAAAAAAACGAGAATAAGTTAGCCCAATCGGCCTGAAACAAGACCTCCTAAGTCCAACCAACTCTCTGTGATTCCCGTAAAGAAACCACACAAAAAGCTATAGGTGGGAAACTACCCTGTCCCCAAAGAAACAAATGATGTTCAGAGCTAAGACTCTACCCCTACACTAATCCCATCTCGAGGAGCTCACACCAGCACTAAAACCTACATACTGGCATGATCGTCGTCCGAATTCGAAATCCAGAACGACCTAGTCTATGTACACCATCCGTCCTCCTCTCGCTACCGCGATGCGCTCCTGTTCCAGCATCTCCAACCTAGTTCCCCCCGAAGGGTGAACCATCATGAACTAGTCCGCCATGGACATCTGACAAAGGGCGTAGTCCGCGGACACACAGAAGACGCGAGGGTCAACTCCAAAGAATTATGTAAATAATAAATCCAATAGATACAGATAGAGATAGTTACTTAGGCTTATAAGTTAGAGATAGCATCCTAGGGTTGTATATTTCACAATGAATATAAAAGACAGTAATAACAATTAACATGCATCAGATAAGATTAACAATTATCAATCACACTCCGCAACTAACATGAGATAAGATTAACATTAACATGCATCAGATAAGATTATCAATTATCAATCACACTCCCACGGTGGGACCATTTCGGCCCGCGTGCCTCTTACTCCAACAACAACGGTAGTCAGATCAGCAGTAAACCCGAAGGTCTGCCATTTCGGTCTGCTACTAAGAGTCGTCTACAAACGCTCTTACACGGCATTCCGGGTCTTATGACCATTTTGGAAACCGACGAGGTCCAGAGTACGTCCTGTGTTAATACCTCATTAATGTTGCATGAATGCAGGATGGTTAGTCAAACAACGTCTCTGACCTCACTCGACACATCGCCACGTGTTCTAACTTATTTGTCTCTAAAAAGAATACCCTAAGGTAACAGTCGATTCTGGGACAAAAGACAACACTTCACAACAACACATTATCTCATGATGATCTCCAAATCATCCGACTCATCTCCATCCGATGGTCAAAACTGCTCAACGAGCAAAGAGTATCAACATACTCAGAAACTTACTAGTTTTTCTCAACTCTTGGACTCGACGACACTTCTCATTTTCAAAACTTAATGTTCAAGCCCTAAACTTCCGTCTGAGTCTTTTATCATTATATTAAGGGTTTTGAGGTTGTTTAATACATTATGGAGGTTCATTATGAAATTGTTTAAGTTTCGTCTCTAATCCTATTAGTTTTCAAAGATCCCATAATTCCAATGATTCCCTGGAGAAGGTCTCAAAACAAAAGGTCCATCATCCCCCAAGTAATGGCCCGAGAAGTTCCCAGGTAAGCTGGTCGGGCACAATGCCTCATTAAAAGCCCTTCTTGCCTTAGACAGAACAACCCAAGTTCTTACGTGAATTCAAATGGGGTTTTTCCAATATCATTTTCAAACTCATTTTCCTTTGAGAAGGTCTCGATCCATAAAACAATAATAGGGTACGAACCTTGGTCCGTCCCATCAAACTTCCCCAAAATCTCAAAATAAAATCGGCATAACATGCCCGTTATCCTCACTCTGAAGCATAACAGATATAGATGCAATAGCATAGTTAAGTTAGCACAATCCAACAATCATAAATCATGTATCAACATATCCTAATTTAAACACGTAGCACTTAGCATAAATAGCAGATATCACACATCCTAGATTAACCATGTAGCACATAGCATATGATTCAAAACTCAAAAAACAGTCAGTAGATGAATAATCTACATTGTCAGCCGAAGCCTCAGAAAACATTTCCCAGTCAAACACAAACAAGTGCATAAACAATAAATCAAGTCGAATTCGTCGACACCTAAAGCATTAACTAATAGTTCAGTGAGTAGCCCTCACCTGTAGATTCTCCAGGGTTCTCTTCGAATGCTTCTACACAATCCGCTCCTTGATCTTCAGGAAATTCTTCAAAAGAACCTTTTGAGTAAAAACCACAGAATTCCATCAAAAACTAACCGAAACTCAGCAATCAATACTCACTAAGGTTACACGAAGTAGCATATACACCGAGGTACGATAATCTAGCGCGAAAGGACAAGTTTTTGAAAAAGAAATTTTCCTCTTCCTCCTAGGGTGCTCACAGCCACACATGGTAATTGTGTGTGTCGATTTTTCTTTGATCAAACTTGGTTCCTAGGTTATCATTAGTCGTGACTAAGGTGAATCTAAACTCGGAAAAATTATCGGATCGAAAACTGTCGCAGGGGTATTTTGGTCATTATTTTTGGCTCAGAATTTCAAAATCAGAGTTTCGAAAACAAATTAGATGGGGTTGATACTAACGACGATTATGACGACTAATCTTACTAACGCTAAGCTCATTCGAGGGTTTTAAGCCCAAAGGTTGGAACTTTAGCCAAAAATGGGTATTATGAGCAGAATTGAAACTCGGCGGCAATTCGGCAAGAATCCGCGAAATGTAATCCGCTAAACATGCTCAGGGGCACGCAGGGAATAAGTTTAGATAGAAAGATGAAGTTATCTTGATAGTTTTGCAAAAACCTCAAAACTAAGAGCACAGAAAAGCATAGAGAAAAGCGGCAGAATTTACGATTAGAAGTAAGAATTAGCATCAGTACCTTGAGACCTGCGCGTAGCAACGAACTGTGGAACGATCAAGCAAGAATCGGCGAAAAACTCTCCTCCTCCCTCTTCTCTCCAAGCCGCGGGTTGTGTGTGTGTGTTTGTGAGGTTTTTGTTTCAAGCTTCACATATTTATAGGGAATGAAATGGAAGATATTTATCAAAGATCGGATAAGTATGAATAGATATTTATCAAGATTGGATAAGTATGAACATATATTTATCAAAGATTGGATAAGGTTGAATAGATATTTATCAGAGATTGGATAAGAATGAATAGATATTTTGTAAACCGGTACAGTTTTGTTTAGATATCAGAGGATTTAACTCATAGAGTTAAAAAATATAAAAGCGATCCCGATTTCTTCCTACTGATTCCAACGTATTTTAGACACGATATTCACCCCGCTGAATCTTCTAATTCTTCAAAGAAATATCAGCATGATTTTTGGTTTTCGAGGCTTGCTATATAGAGGATGGAAAAACGCGGGAAAATGAAAGTTTCGTGATTCTGATTTTTCCGGCTTCATTCTCCGTGAATTCTAAGATACATTTTGGCGAAAGGATTCCAAAACTAAAAAGAGGTTCCCTTGTATTTTAGGCGACTAATGCAAAGTCGGTGTAAAACTATTTTACCCGATAAGTTACTTTTTGCAGTGGATGTCGGAAGAGAAAACTTCCTTCTGAAGAAAGATGGGAAACATCAAGAGAAATGGGTGTACGCGTGTGGAATCTTCATTTGAAGCTCTGAATAGAAAAAGTCTTCATTGTCGGTTGATTCTAGGGTTTTGAGATACCAGGGTTTTGGTTTCGGCAAACTTCCGATGATTGGAATCGGACGTTCGTAGATCCTAGAGTTTCGCCTCGAAACGATTGTTATATATGGAATAAGAGAAGTTCTAACATTTCTCTGAAGATTTTTGGACTAAATTCCTACAGTGTTCCAAGGGTGGAAGATTTTTGAAAATTTTATTCCTATAGTGTTCCAAGGGTGGAACATAGTCTTTTCCTAAGGTTCTTATCCTAGGTTTAAGTGAATCGATCGTGCTATACCTTTTATCGATTTTGATGAAATCCTTAGACTTTTCCTGAACTTTCTCCTTCACAAATTTATTTCATTTAGTAAACTCTTGTTCAGGTTTCCCTTCACGATACATCAACCCTAATCGCGAATAAGAATTTTATTCACTTAGCATAAGCATAAAAACTTGGGTCTTACAGAAACTCACACCTAATTTCTTAGGACCCTATCAAATCCTTAGGAGAGTGGGGGCATCAGCTTATTAGATAGCCCTGCCACCCTCGTTGTCGAACTTGCACGATGTCTTTCATGTGTCCCAGATGAAAAGTGTAAGACCTGGATTTACAGAACAAGTTTAATTTCCGACTCACGCGTAGAATCAGTGTAAGCGTGACAGGAGTTTGATGTTTGGGAAAGATTATTGAAGACGAAAGTTCAGGAATTGCTGGAGGATTGTTCCTTTGTTGTTTTAGGAATTAGTGCGAGTCGTCTGCACACTTGCCTTATGGCGAGCGTGTCCAGAATAGGCTAATTTCGCTTTTAAAGCAACGTATTAAGTGAGATTTCAAATCCTTGGGAAATTTAAAGGTTCTCTTTATTTTTCCTTCGACTAGTGTTTCATTTCGGAACCCTGGACTGTACGCACGATAGTATTCACTTTTCGGAAGTCCGACGACGCTAATTTCTTCGCTTCGAAACCCTAGATTCAATCACTGGATGAAGAATTTTTCTATTCGGGACTTCTAACGAAGTTTCCGTCCGTGTTGCCACATTTGTTTCGACGTTTCCAATCTTTCTCCAGAACAAAGTTTTGTCGTCCGACATTCACAGCAAAAAGTAGTTTTTCGGGACAGATTAACTTACACCGCTTTTGGGATTTTAGATATCGTTTTTCCCAAATGTTAGAGATTTGTTTTGAGTTCTGGAATTCTGTCGCCAGAATCTCTCTTAGAGTTCATCGATGAACGTGCTGCAAAAATCGGAATCGCGAAATTTTCATTTTCCCGCGATTTCACCTTCCTATAAATAGCTGAAAAATCAAAATATCTTCATTTTCTTCCATTTGGGGCCGCGGTTCAAGGAGAGAAAAGGGAGAGGAGATTTTCGCCGAAACTTGACCGATCTTCGCGCAGTTCTTTCCTACTTCAAGGTATCGAGGTAACTAGCTTGATTCTTACCTCTGATCATCGTTTCTACTGTTTTCTATAGTCGTTTCTGTGCTCAAAGTTTCGAGCTTTTTGTAAAACTGTCCGTTTTTCCTGATTTCTCTGTTGGGGTATGTTCTCTACGTGCCCAAGAGCCTAGAACCTTCGTCGGTATTCGCCGATATGGATCGAGTTGTCCAAGATCTGAAAAACTGTTTCAAAACCCTTTTTGGCGCACATTTCGAAACTTTACTGTCGAAAAGTCGTAATCTGACTTCGTGCCTTTAGGATTAGTTGTTACGAATGTCGTTAGGATCATTGCTGTCAAATTTGTTTTCCGAAGTGATAACTTTGAGGTTTTGAGCTTTTATTTTGGACCAAAACGCCCCTGAACAGCCGTATTTCGATCCGATGGTCTGAAAATTTTTCCGACAGTTTCTTTGCCTTAGTTTTACCCTAAAACTACCTTGTAAACTAATTAGATCGAAGAAAAAGAGCTGGAGCTCTTTTCCCTTTATGACCGAGAGCTATTCCAGGGGGGGGAGTTTTTCGTTTTCGAAATCTTGTCTTTTCGTATCCGATTGTTGTATTCTGAAGCTTTAATGCTTTATCTATCGTTAATTAGCTGTATTGTGATCGAGCTAATCGATTTTGTTTGGATTTCTGCTTTGTTTTCTCCGAGGTTCAGTTGAAGGAATTTTGGGTTTTGCAGAGCATTCGTGTGAAGGAGGTTTTAACCACGAGACTGGAGCGGCTCGAGGTTAGGGTAACTTACTATTAGCTATGACTGCATGATAGGCGTCGATGAATTCGACTTATGCTTTACTTTGATGTTGATTATGTTGATGAACTGATGTTATGATGTTTTCTATAACTGATGATGTTGAGTTGTAATTGAATTGTGCGTTTTGACGCGACTTCGGAGTGGGGAATCATTGAACTGGTGATCTTTGATATTTCGGGTTGGATGAACAACCCTAGGCAAGTCCAAACTGAAGGGTTGAGACTTAGCCATTTGTTTGTATACTTAGACTTTCCCCGGGAATTTCTTTTGGAGGGCTTTCTTTTGGAAAACTTGGAAAATGGATTTTGAAAACTAGAGACTTTGGGAGACTTAGACTTCGAGGAATAAACTCATAACCTGACTATTTCAATTCGAAACTGTAACACCCCGATTTCCAGGTGTCACTTTAGTAACCAAAAACAAACTTTACGCGGAAAACAGGTAATTTTTTTTCGAATAATGTTACCTACACACCTCTAAGAGAGATGTGTAGAGGTGGAAGGAAGAGAGAGATAGGAAGAAAAGAAAAAGTAAGAGAGAGAAAGTATGAGATGTGATAGATGATAAGAGGAGAGAGATAGAAATAAAAATAGGTGGAAATGAAGTGTTTAAAAAGGGAGGTGTGTATATATCATTACTCTTTTTTTTCGTTTGATTCCTTTAAATAAAAGCGATAAGGAAATGAAGACAAAACCCAACAACTAAACTAACCGATAAACAATATATACACATGCACAGCCTCAGCTGCACTCCACGTCACGCAAACCCGCAGTGACTCCAAAGTAGTATGCCCGGAGGCAAATATGTACAACATCAGTAATGTACGCAAATGTATCAAAATACAGTTATCCAAAGAGAAAGTCGGCACCCAAAAATGGCCTGAACAAAAGACCCCTATACTCCGACAGACTCTCTGTGATCCTCCTCAAAAGAACCACACAAAAAGCCACACATCGGGAACCTACCCTGTCCCAAAAAGTAAGACGATCAGAGCTCTACACAAAAAAATGACGCTAGCCTAACCTACCCTCCCAGCTCAGCTCCCCAATCCTTCTCCTCCTCATCGCTGCTCGGCGAGTAGCTCTCCCCAGTGCTCTCGGAGTCAGAGTCAGAATCCACCGTAATCATCTCGGTGTCTAGATCCATGACCTCCCTCCTAACTGTCCTGCGCACCGCCCTAGTCGAGTCGGTCTCCACATCCACCTCTCCTGTAAGAACATCCTCCTCCACCACCCTAACCAAGGGGTCCACACGGTAGCTGTGCGGTGAAGAGAAAGATAAGAGACGTGAGGCAGATGGGACAACAGACTCCCTCCTCGGCCGCACAAGCCTAGATGACGACGCCACGTCGGTAGGAGCAATGGCAGTAGCCGGAGGTGGCACAACAGGTGCAGTAGCAACAGCAGGCTCGATCTCCGCCGGGTCCTCCTCAACAGAAGGTGAAGTCGGAGGTGGTGCAGGTGGTCCATGACCAGTGCCTGGTCCACAGTGAACTGAGGGTGGCAAGTCAAAACTCAGCTCCATACGCCGTAGCACTCCTCTCGTCAAGCGTCCTCGCTCATCCGTCCGTTCCTCCATGACCCTTCCCCTGTACGTCGCACGGTGACCAGCAACATCGATCACCCAAGCGGTGGGGGCATCCCTATCCACCAACTCATATCTGATCCCCCCCGAGGGAGAGACCATCAAGAACCAGTCGGCCATCGACATCTGGCAGCAGGCCGACCGCCCAAACACAAACATGAAACCAAAGCCAAGGCGCTAGGGTCAACTCACGGAAATAAGTAGATATACACTCAACATGTGATATGGGGTACAGATATATGTTGATATATATATATATATAAACAATCCTAGCATGTTATGGCTCTAACAATGCTTCAGTAATCAAACAGCACACAATTCAAGTCAGAATGAATGTATGCGTGAAATGCACAATATGATCCGGATTGTGACGCGTTCCCGTTCGCCACAAGTGAAGCATTCCCGTTCTCCACTATGGATGAACCATTCCCGTTATTCATCCTTGGTGAACCATTCCCGTTATTCACCGTATGATGAACCATTCCCGTTATTCATCATTAATACATTGGTGAACCATTCCCGTTATTCACCAAAAGATGCATAGGTGAACCATTCCCGTTTTTCACCCGATTGATGCAATATGGTTAGCCAAACATCGAATCGTCCTCACCACACAAGCGTTTAGCTCAAACCCAATCTCAAAATAACCCAGGAGTTAGTGTCGGTCAATACAACACAACTTGGAGTAAGTGTCGGTCAATACAACACAACTCCCACCACAATAGAACCCAAGGGTTTAGTGTCGGTCAATACAACACAACCCCAACAACAAGAGCTCTGAGTGTCGGTCAATACAACACAGCTCCAACAACAAGAGTACAACAAGGGTTTAGTGTCGGTCAATACAACACACCCCAACAACAAGAGTACTTAAAGTACTCGGTGACTTTCAATCATCACCGTAGCTCACCTCAGTGGCTTTCCCCAATTCCAAAACCCACAACAGAAATCGACTTTTCCCCGTCTTTCGTAAATATTTTCCCCTTCAGTTCTCCTATGCTTAATTGTTAATAAAAATTATTTCAATTCAAATTAGTCAAGTTATGAGTTTATTTCTCAAAGTCCAAGTTTCCCAAGTCTTTAGTTTTTCAAAGCTCTATCATTCCAAGTTTTCAAAGATCAACCACCCAAAATACAATTCCCGGGGAAAGTCTAAGAATTCCAACATATGGCTAAGTCTCAAACCCCACATTTGGACTTGCCTAGGGTTGTTCATCCAACCCGAAACACCAACTTTAACCAGTTCAGAGGTTCCCCACTCCGAAATCGCGTCAAAACGCACAATCCAACAATATCACAACATCACAAGTTATGGAAAAACATCATAACATCAACTCATCATCATAATCAACATCAGATAAAGCATAAGTCGAATTTATCGACGCCTATCATGAAATCATAGCTAATATGTAAGTTGCCCTAACCTCGAGCTGATCCAGTCTCGTAATCAAAGTTTTCTTCAAGCAAATGCTCTGAATATTCCAAAGTTCCGTCAACTGAACCTCGGAGAAAAACAAAGCAGAATCCAAACAAAATCGATTAGTTCAATCGCAAAACAACACATAAACGATAGACAAAGCATTAAAGCTTCAGAATACGACAATCGGGTACGAAAAGACAAGTTTTCGAAAACGAAAACTCCCCCCCTAAAGGAATAGCTCTCGACCATTAAGGAAAAAGAGCTCCGGCTCTTTTTCTTCGATCAAACCTGTTTACAAGGTAGTTTTAGGGTAAAACTAAGGCAAAGAAACTGTCGGAACAATTTTCGGACAATCGGATCGAAATACGGTCGTTCAGGGGCATTTTGGTCCAAAATAATAGCTCAAAACCTCAAAGTTATCATTTCGGAAAACAAATTAGACAGCAATGATCCTAACGACATCCGTGGCAACAAATCCTAAAGGCATGAAGTCAGATTACGGCTTTTCGACAATAAAGTTTCGAAATGTGAGACAAAAAGGGTTTTGAATCAGTTTTTCAGATCTTTGACAACTGGATCGCAATCGGCGATTACTGACAGAGGTTTTAGACTCTTGGGAACGTAGGGAAGATAACCCAAGCAAGAAATCAGAGAAAACAGACAGTTTTACAAAAAGCTCAAAACTGTGACCACAGAAACGACTTCAGAAACGCAGTAGAAACAGTAATCAGAGGTAAGAATCATGCTAGTTACCTCAGTAGCTTGAAGTAGGGACGAACTGCACGAAGATTGGTCGAGTTTTCGCGAAATTTTTCTCCCCCAAGCTCTCCTCAAACTCGCGGCCCCAAGAGAAGGAAAATGGAAGATATTTTGATTTTCGAGCTTTTTATAGGCAGGCGAAATCGCGGGAAAATGAAAATTTCGCGATTTCGATTTTTGCAGCACGTTCACCGATGAATTCTAAGAGAGATTCTGGAGTCAGAATTCCAGAATTCAAAACAAATATCTATGATTTGGGAAAAACGATATCTAAAATCCCAAAAGCGGTGTAAGTTAATCTGTCTCGAAAAACTGCTTTTTGCTATGATGCTCAAACGACAAAACTTCCTTCTGAAGAAAGATTGGAAACGTCGAAACAAATTTGGCATCATAGACGGAAACTTTGTTAGAAGTCCCGAATAGAAAAAGTCTTCATCCATCGTCAAAACTAGGGTTTCGAAGCAAAGAAATTAGCGTCGTCGGACCTCCGAAAAGTGAAACCTATCGTGCGTACAGTCCACGGTTCCGAAATGAAACGCTGGTCGAAGAAAAAATAAACAGAACCTTTAAATTTTCCGAGAGTTCGAAATCTCACTTAAAACATTACTCTAAAGGCGAATTAGCCTATTCTGGACACGCTCGCCATAAGGCAGGTGTGCAGACGACTCGCACTAATTCCTACAGCGACTACGCAACATTCCTCAAGTAATTCCTGAACTTTCTTCTTCATTAATCTTTCTCAAATATCAAACTCCTGTCACGCTTACACTGATTCTACGCGTGAGTCGGAAATTAACTTGTTCTGAAAATCCAGGTCTTACAGAAACGTTTTCATTAACGAATAACCCATAGGGAGTCTCAATGGGAAAATGATTGCGAAAGACGAGGGAAAAGTCGACTTTGTCATGGGTTTTGGGGAATTGGGGAAAGCCACTGAGGTAAGCTACGGTGACGATTGAAAGTCACCGAGTACTCTAGTACTCTTTCTTTGGAGTTGTGTTGTATTGACCGACACTACACTCTTATTCTAGTACTCTTTCTTTGGAGTTGTGTTGTATTGACCGACACTACACTCTTATTCTAGTACTCTTTCTTTGGAGTTGTGTTGTATAGACCGACACTACACTCTTATTCTAGTACTCTTGTTGTTGGAGTTGTGTTGTATTGACCGACACAACACTCTTATTCTAGTACTCTTGTTGTTGGAGTTGTGTTGTATTGACCGACACTAAACTCTTACTCTAGTACCCTTGTTGTTGGAGTTGTGTTGTATTGACCGACACTAACTCTTGGGCCTTCGAGATTGGGTTTTGAGCTAAACACTTATGTTGTGAGGACGATTCGATGTTTGGCTAACCTTATTGCATCATGCATCATTTGGTGAATAACGGGAATGGTTCACCAATGCATCATTTGGTGAATAACGGGAATGGTTCACCAGTGCATCATTTGGTGAAGAACGGGAATGCTTCACCGATGCATTATTCGATGAGGAACGGGAATGCTTCATCATGCGGTGAATAACGGGAATGGTTCACCAAGAGTGAAGAACGGGAATGCTTCACTAGTGGCGAACGGGAACGCGTCACAAATATCCGGATCATATTGATTGCATTTCACGCGTACATTCACTCTGACTGGAATTGTGTGCTGTTTGATTTATTGAAGCATTGTTAGAGCCAATAACATGCTAGGATTGCTTATATATATATATCAACATATATACCTATACCCCATATCACATGTTGAGTGTATATCTACTTATTTCCGTGAGTTGACCCTAGGGCCTTGGCTTTGGTTTCATGTTTGTGTTTGGGCGGTCGACCTGCTGCCAGATGTCGACGGTGGATTAGGTTTCGATGGTCTCTCCCTCGGGGGGGATCAGGTTTGAGTTGGAGGACCGTACTGACGAGCGTGGACGTCTGACGGAGGGAGTTCTACGACGCATGGAGCTGAGCTTCAACTTGCCGTCTTCAGTTCGCTGTGGACTCGGTTATGTGAGCAGTAATGGGAGGGTAGGTTTTGGCAGGCGTCACATTTTGTGTAGAGCTCTGATTCGTTTTACTTTGGGACAGGGTAGGTTCCCGACGCATGGCTTTTCGTGTGGCTCTTCTATTGAGGGATCACAGTGAGTCTGTCGGACTGTAGGGGTCTTTGCTTAGGCCATTTTGAGGCCGACTTTCTCTTAGTGGATTGTACTTTTAACTTTCACACTTACACTACTGGTTCTGTATATAGTTGCCTGCGGGCATACTACTTCGGAGTCACTGCGAGTGCGCGTGACGAGAGAGTGCAGCTGAGGCTGTACATGTGTATATATTTGTATATTGGTTAGTTAGTGTTGGGTTATGTGTTTATTTTCTATCGCTTTATTTAAAAGGGATCAAACGAAAAAAAATTACCTGTTTTCCGCGTAAAGTTTATTTTTGGTTACTAAAGTGACACCTGGAAATCGGGGTGTTACATTGTGGTATCAGAGCTTAGTCGAGTCTTTTGGGAGTCTTTGGGGAATAGGTCTTCTGTGCTAGGTGGTGTGACTCTACAAAGAGTGAAAATTGATTGTCTGCAGAGAGATTTTCACTCTAATTGTTTGCGTTACTACTTAATCATATTGGATGGTTCGTTTAGTGCTACCGTAGGGTTAGTGCTAAGTGGACGTTTGATGAGGCAGAGGATGGTGGACCTTAACCGGATGGCGGAGGCAATAGCTACACTGATCGAGGCAATGATGAACCAGGCTGCGGAAGACGCTTACATACGCATTGAAGAGGCTGCACGTGAGCATCACCAACGACTGATGGCGACAGCAATGTATCAACAAAGAGGAATGAACCGAACAGGAGCTGGGGGACCAATGAGGTCAGGTTCCCAAGGCTACAACAGAAGGGAGAGCTACCATCAGTGGGGACCGTATCAGCGTCCCGAGGGAAGAGATCTTATCTCAAGAGCGTACGAACCAACGACTGCTGATACTGGAGGGAAGCCAGTTGGAGATAAAGGTGTGACATGTTTTCGTTGTGGAAAGTTTGGGCAATTTGCTAACAAGTGCTCCGTGACTGGACGAAGATGCTTCAAGTGTAACCGAGAGGGGCATCAAGCTGTGAACTGCAAGACACTCCAGGAGGGAACGTCTGACGGTAAGATGAAAGGGAATGATGCTACCGGAGGGACAGGAAACAAGACTTCGGGGAAAACAGTGACGTGTTACAGGTGCAGGAAAGTGGGGGCACTATGCCAGTAGGTGCAAGATCAAGGGAAGTCTATGCTTCAATTGCAACCAACCGGGACATTTCCTCATAGATTGCAAGGCACCCAAGGGCGAATCATCAGGGCATGCTGGGAAAGGAAAACAACTTGCTGCAGAGGAATAGGTTCACACCAGGGAGGGTGCAAGAGTTGAGGAGTTGAACGAGGAAGAACGTGGGGACGATGGTAAGGTTTTAACTATTTTCTTATTCTAGAAATAACTTACTCCTTTATCTTCGAAACGAGTGTGACGCGCCTAACTTGTATTTACTACTTAGACTATGATCTTATGATTATTATCCCTAGTAGGACCTTATTCGAAGTTGCTCGTGATTTAACTATAGAGGTTACACGAGGTCTAGAATAGCACGCTGAGCTAGGGAGTTGTTTTACCGATGCGTCGATAAGGAAGCTAGGATCTCAGGGAGATTCCTTATGGGTACGATACGTAGGATTTTAGGGCGTTTAGTTTTGAAGCGGAGTCGTTAAAGGATCTTTCAACAAAGGGATTCATTCGACCAAGTGTTTCACCGTGGGGAGCGCCAGTGCTTTTAGTCAAGAAGAAAGACGGAAGGTCGAGATTGTGTGTGGATTATCGACAACTGAATAAGGCGACGATCAAGAACAGATACCCGTTACCGAGGATAGATGATTTGATGGATCAATTACGAGGGGCTGCCGTATTTTCCAAGATAGACTTGAAGTCAGGCTATCATCAGATCAGGGTGAAGACTGAGGATATACCGAAGACTGCTTTCGGAACTCGCTATAGACACTACGAGTACCTAGTGATGCCGTTTGGAGTGACGAATGCACCAGCAGTTTTCATGGATTACATGAACCGCATCTTTCATGAATTCTTAGATCAGTTTGTGGTCGTGTTTATTGATGACATACTGAACTATTCAAAGGACGCGAAGGAACATGAAGAACATTTGCGTCAAGTTTTACAAGTGTTGAGAGAGAAAAAAAATTGTATGCGAACCCTTCCAAGTGTGAATTCTGGCTGGAGGAAGTCAATTTCTTAGGTCATGTTATCTCAAAGAAGGGCATAGTTGTGGACCCAACGAAAGTAGAGACTGTTTTGGCTTGGGAGCAACCAAAGACAGTGACTGAGATCAGAAGTTTTGTGGGTTTAGCTGGATATTATAGACGCTTCATTGAGGGATTTGCCAAGATTGTTGGACCTTTGGCTCAACTAACGAGGAAGGATCAACCTTTTGCATGGACTGAGGCGTGTGAATCAAGTTTTCAGACACTGAAGGAACGGTTGACGACGTCACCTGTGCTTATTTTGCCACAACCGGAGGAACCATATGAGGTCTACTGTGATGCTTCGTATCAAGGCTTGGGATGTAATATCAGGATATTTGTGACTACTGAAGGATAGGAACTCATTGTCTGTTCCAGTGGGTTTTTCTAAATTTCCACCTTCGATGTATTAGGCCTGATCAACCTAATATTGAGGGGGTGATATTCGGAATCACAGCTGGTCATGGACTTTGATAGAAGGATGTGTAAGATGAATTTGAATCGATCGAGGATTAGTCTCGGGTTTGGGAGGAAAGTTCGTGTTAAGTAATTGATTTTCCTTGGGCAGGAGTTGTAGCTTTAAGAAATGAATATTCATTTAAAAAGTGTTGGAGAGTTGAAGGATATTAGAGGTCCAAACTTAGTGAAGGTTTAGATTTTAAGCCAATCGATTTGATCACGAACGCGTGAGACATGAAGTCTTGTTAGGTTCTGATCGAGAGACTAATTATTGGATTGATTGGAGGATGATCAAGTTATAGAAAGAAAAGTGTTAGTATTAAGATGAGTACTTGAGGTTTTTATATTTGGACAAGTTTCGTAGAGTTTAAGAGTGAATGGAACTTTGCTATGGATTTCGGTGATGCATGCTGGAGTTAGCAAGTGAATTTTGCTAAGTTGAATGAGAATCCTAGGGTTAAGATTGACTTCGGGAGTTGAAAATCATGTACGAATAAGAGATTTAATGGTGTTAGCGGTTACAATAGTAGTTAAATCTCAGAAGGTTGAAGGATCAGATGATAAAATGACTAGTTAAGACCCTTGAGGTATAGTTATGATTTGATCTTCTAGAGGATAAGTCTCGATTTATGCGAAGTGTTAGGGATTTCAGTAAGTGCAAATTGGTTGGAGTGAGGAAAGTTTTGAGGACGAAGACGATAATAATGGATTGTTAGATATTAAGAGGAGGATTATCTTATAAGTTGTTGATAAATTGATGTTGAAGGGGATAAGATTAGTGAAGGACAAGGAATAAGGACATAAGTCGAGTTTTAATTCAAATGGTGACTAAGTAGAAGATTGATTTCTTGGTGTGTGTAAAGATAGTTACGAAGTTGGAGGTGTTTTAATGGACTAGCGGTTTCCAAGGGGACGATAATAATGGACTGTAGATGAAGATCACGAGGACAAGTTGAGTATTTACTTTGAAATGGCAGAGATGTACCAAGTTTAAGAAGAATTTCGGACGACCGAAAGTAAAGAAGCAAGTGGCCAAGATTGTGCGACTGCACGGAGTTCCAACCGGTATCATTTCAAGCAGAGATCCGACGCAAGTGATCGAGCCAGACGACATGAAGTTGAATGATGGTTTGTCTTTTGAGACGCCAACAGTTAGCAGTGGGGGATAGAAAAGTGAAACAGTTAAGGGGAAAATAGATTGCTTAAGTAAAGGTTATGAGAAACAAGGAGACGGGCAATGCTACATGGGAATTGGAAGACAAGATCAAGGAACTGTATCCCGGACTTTTCACAGAACTCTGAGTTTCGAGGACAAAACTTTCTTTTTGGAGGGGAGTATTGTAAGACCTGGATTTACAGAACAAGTTTAATTTCCGACTCACGCGTAGAATCAGTGTAAGCGTGACAGGAGTTTGATTTTTGGGAAAGATTATTGAAGACGAAAGTTCAGGAATTGCTGGAGGATTGTTCCTTGGTTGTTTTAGGAATTAGTGCGAGTCGTCTGCACACTTGCCTTATGGCGAGCGTGTCCAGAATAGGCTAATTTCGCTTTTAAAGCAACGTATTAAGTGAGATTTAGAATCCTTGGGAAATTTAAAGGTTCTCTTTATTTTTCCTTCGACCAGTGTTTCATTTTGGAACCCTGGACTGTACGCACGATAGTATTCACTTTTCGGAAGTCCGACGACGCTAATTTCTTCGCTTCGAAACCCTAGATTCAATCACTGGATGAAGAATTTTTCTATTCGGGACTTCTAACGAAGTTTCCGTCCGCTTTTCCAGATTTGTTTCGACGTTTCCAATCTTTCTCCAGAACAAAGTTTTGTCGTCCGACATTCACAGCAAAAAGTAGTTTTTCGGGACAGATTAACTTACACCGCTTTTGGGATTTTAGATATCGTTTTTCCCAAATGTTAGAGATTTGTTTTGAGTTCTGGAATTCTGTCGCCAGAATCTCTCTTAGAGTTCATCGATGAACGTGCTGCAAAAAATCGGAATCGCGAAATTTTCATTTTCCCGCGATTTCACCTTCCTATAAATAGCTGAAAAATCAAAATATCTTCATTTTCTTCCATTTGGGGCCGCGGTTCAAGGAGAGAAAAGGGAGAGGAGATTTTCGCCGAAACTTGACCGATCTTCGCGCAGTTCTTTCCTACTTCAAGGTATCGAGGTAACTAGCTTGATTCTTACCTCTGATCATCGTTTCTACTGTTTTCTATAGTCGTTTCTGTGCTCAAAGTTTCGAGCTTTTTGTAAAACTGTCCGTTTTTCCTGATTTCTCTGTTGGGGTATGTTCTCTACGTGCCCAAGAGCCTAGAACCTTCGTCGGTATTCGCCGATATGGATCGAGTTGTCCAAGATCTGAAAAACTGTTTCAAAACCCTTTTTGGCGCACATTTCGAAACTTTACTGTCGAAAAGTCGTAATCTGACTTCGTGCCTTTAGGATTAGTTGTTACGAATGTCGTTAGGATCATTGCTGTCAAATTTGTTTTCCGAAGTGATAACTTTGAGGTTTTGAGCTTTTATTTTGGACCAAAACGCCCCTGAACAGCCGTATTTCGATCCGATTGTCCGAAAATTTTTCCGACAGTTTCTTTGCCTTAGTTTTACCCTAAAACTACCTTGTAAACTGATTAGATCGAAGAAAAAGAGCCGGAGCTCTTTTCCCTTTATGACCGAGAGCTATTCCAAGGGGGGGGGAGTTTTTCGTTTTCGAAAACTTGTCTTTTCGTATCCGATTGTTGTATTCTGAAGCTTTAATGCTTTGTCTATCGTTAATTAGCTGTATTGTGATCGAGCTAATCGATTTTGTTTGGATTTCTGCTTTGTTTTCTCCGAGGTTCAGTTGAAGGAATTTTGGGTTTTGTAGAGCATTCGTGTGAAGGAGGTTTTAACCACGAGACTGGAGCAGCATATGAAGATGCTCCAACAACTTCTGATCAACTTCAGAAGAAGAAAAGAATAGTTGCTTCTCATCCAGAAGAACTGATCATTAGCAACAAAGATGCTCCCGTCAGAACCAGGTCTATGCTCAAACCTTCAGAAGAAACTCTTCTGAGTCTGAAGGGACTTGTTTCTCTCATTGAGCCCAAATCAGTTGATGAAGCTCTTGAAGACAAAGGCTGGATTCTGGCAATGCAAGAAGAGCTAGATCAGTTCACCAAGAATGATGTATGGACCTTAATGCTCAAACCCAAAGATTTCCATGTCATAGGAACTAAGTGGGTATTCAGAAACAAACTGAATGAAATAGGAGAAGTAACAAGAAACAAGGCAAGACTGGTGGCTCAAGGCTACAGTCAACAAGAGGGAATTGATTACACTAAGACCTTTGCTCTTGTAGCAAGGCTTGAAGCTATAAGGCTACTGATCTCCTTCTCAGTAAATCACAACATCATTCTCCATCAGATGGACGTCAAAAGTGCCTTCCTCAATGGCTACATTTCAGAGGAAGTGTATGTCAAGCAACCTCCTGGCTTTGAAGATGACAAACATCCAGAGCATGTCTACAAGCTCAAGAAGTCACTCTATGGATTGAAACAAGCTCCCAAAGCGTGGTACGAAAGGCTCAGCTCCTTTCTTCTACAGAATGAGTTCGTAAGGGGTAAAGGTGAAGAAACTCTTTTCTGCAAAACCTATAAGAATGACATTCTTATAGTTCAGATTTATGTTGATGATATCATTTTTGGTTCTGCTAATCCCTCCTTGTGCAAGGAATTTTCTAAGTTAATGCAGGCTGAATTTGAAATGAGCATGATGGGAGAACTTAAATACTTCATGGGAATTCAAATAGATCAACGACCAGGAGTCACCTATATCCATCAGAAGAAGTACACCTTGGAACTTCTGATGAAGTTCAACATGAGTGACTGCAACATCTCTAAGACTCCAATGCATCCCACATGCATTCTTGAGAAAGAGGAAGTTTCCTCTAAGGTTTGTCAGAAGCTCTATCGTGGAATGATAAGCTCTCTCCTTTACTTAACTGCCTCTAGACCTGATATATTGTTTAGTGTGCATCTCTGTGCTAGATTCCAATCAGATCCTAAAGAGACTCACTTAACTGCTGTTAAGAGGATCCTCAAATATCTGAAAGGAACCACTAACCTTGGCTTGATGTATAGAAAAACATCAGAGTATACACTTTCAGGTTTTTGTGATGCTGACTTTGCTGGAGACAGAGTGGAAAGGAAAAGCACTTCTGGAAGCTATCATTTTCTTGGAGCAAATCTTGTATCTTGGTTAAGCAAAAGACATTACACAATTGCTCTATCAACTGCTGAAACAGAGTATGTCTCAGCTGTCACTTGTTGTACACAAACCATATGGATGAAGAATCATCTAGAGGACTATGGCTTGTCTCTGAAGAAGGTCCCTATTTACTGTGACAACACAGCTGCTATCTCACTCAGCAAGAATCCCATTCTACACTCAAGAGAAAAGCATATAGAGGTAAAGTATCATTATATTCGTGATCATGTTCAGAAGGGCACTCTATCATTAGAGTATGTTGATACTGACCATCAATGGGCAGATATTTTTACTAAGCCCTTAGCAGAAGATAGGTTTCTATTTATTCTTGAAAACCTGAACATGGATTTTTGTCCAGAGTAAGGTTTTCTTCAGAACTTCTGACCCTGGTACTTCTGAAGTCATCAGATGTTACCTCCTTTAGAAGTTACTCAATCAGAAGCACTTAACCCATTGGTTAAACTTCTGTGGTAGACAACAATACACGTGTCACTTCATTTGTGACATAGTTCCTTGAGTCGCGTGGTATATCTTCTATAATGATGACGTCTACTCTCCTCTACTATGCTATTTTCAGACTATATATTTTATAACCGTTGATTTTGCCTTTAATTTCTTAGAAAAACTGTCAACGGTTACCATTAAACCCACTATATGCACTGTCACACACGATCTCCCACTCACTTACACTTACGGTTTTGAAACTCCCGTGTGCATTGCATTCATTCATACTTCTCCCTCCAACATTTCCCCTTTCTCTGAACCCTAAAACCTCATCCTCTAAGAATCATGGGTAAACCAAGGAAACCTAAGGTGAATGTTTCTGCTGCTACCACACAAACTGCAAAAGATCAGGAGAAGCAAAGATTCGAGGAAGCTCAGAAGATTCTGAATGCACCAAATGTAGTCACCTGTGCAAAGAAAGTGGAAGAACTGAATGTGTGCTGCGAAGCAAGAGTTGATTTTGATAATCTTGCTCAACAAGGGTTTGATATCAGGAACCAAGTCGAGTTGCAAGGATGGTCTGGGTACTTCAACAGGCTCGTTGGTCCAATCTATCACAAATTGGTTATCGAGTTCTGGAAAAATGCAGTGTGCAATGACTACTACGTCGTCTCCCATGTACTGGGCAAGAAAATTGTGATCTCTGAAGAATCTATTGCAAAGCTGCTGGGTATGAAGTTCCAGGAGGGAAAAAGGATCAAGAATGTTGAAGCAAATGTCGCTGGAATGAGGACCGTTGTCAACAAGGCGCTCTATGATAACTGGTCTTACGAGAAAACCAAGTACAGCTTTAAGGACTTGAAGTCTGAGATGAAGATTTGGCAAAAGATCTTCATGCACTGCATTCACCCTAGAACTGGAGGAACTGATTACCTGAATGCAACTCAGAAGGTAATCATGTACTACATTTCAACTGGTGAGCTTATATGTCTGCCATTCCTTCTTTTCAATTATCTGAAGGAGTGTGTGGAAAAATCAAGGACCACAACTGGTTCTGAGAACAAGAGATTCATCTCCTACATTCCGTATGGAAGGCTACTGTCAGATATCTTCGTCCAAAACAAGCTTGTTAAGACTCTATCAGATCTTGAACTTCACGAAGATCTGGCCACGATAGTTGGTGATACCCTCAATGGCACAAAGTTAAAGAAAATGCAGATCATTGAGAAGATCAAAGTAGCTCCCAAAGAAGACACTTCTGATGAAGTTCGTCAGAGGAATTACCCCATTGATGACTTTCCTATTTGGTCCAAGAAGGACAATCCAGCATGCATTCTGGAATATGTAAGGATGCTCAGAAGACAAGGAGATCCTATCACCCTTACAGAATTCGTTAACACCCTTCCTGAAAGTCCTCCAAAGCTGACTACCAGGAAATCCAGAAGAGCAACAAGCAGCAAGCCCTCAGATCCTAAGGGCAAAGGGATTCTGATAGAGGAACCTGCAAAGAAGAAGGCTGCTTCCAAGACCGTGATCATCAGGGAAGCATCTTCTGAAAGGTCTCTGAAGAGAACCTCAACTCAACAGCAACAAATGTCTGATTCTGAAAGCTCAGAAGACACATGGGAAGACTTCTCAAGTGAGGAAACTGAAGATGAAGACAGGCCTCTGGCTAAGAGACGCAAAATCATTCTTGAGGAAGAGGAAGATGAGCAGGATGACCATGAGATCATCCAGAATGTAATTCAGGGTATAAGAGACTCCTCAGAGGCTGAAGAATCCACAGATTCTGATGAGGTACACTTGGTAAGAAGAAGAAGCTGCCTCTGAAAGGTCCCCTTCAGCAGAAAGAGACAGTTGCAGAACAAGCTTCTGAATCTGCTTCAGAAGTACAACGTGAAAGAAGATCTAAAAGAACTTCTGATCCAGCAAGGGCTGTCCAACTCACCAGAACCTCACCTATCAGAAGCCATGCTAAGGTAATTACTGAAAGCATTAATTCTGATTCTGCTTTAGTAGTTGTACCTGAACAACCCCTGCCTATATCTACTTCCATGCCCACCTTAACCCAAACAGCACCCACTCAACCTGAAACACAAACTCACACACAAGCTGAACCTCAAGCTCCTATTTCAACCATCCAAACAGCTACCACAGACATTCCTTCCATTCCAATTTACACCTCTTCCACATCCATCCCAACTGAACCAGTACCTCCCTTAAATTCCTTCATTCAAGGCATTATTCAAAGTGAGGCAACTCTAAAGACCTTAGTTCAGCAATTCACTTCCAAGCCAGCATCTACTCCACACACCTTTCTCATAACCCAGACTGGTGAGATCCCTGCTGAGAAAGAGAAGGAAGATGATGATGTCCAAATCCTTGAGCCGCCTTTCAATGTGAAGCCTCTTCAACAAATTGCTTCCAATTTTGAAGATCGGATTCCAGACGCTGCTGAGACCTCCTATGTATCCTTTTCCAATTACTCAGCAGTCAACTCACAGGATCTGAGTTTCACTTCACCTGAGAAGACTGTCACCTCAAGGCAAAGGCCAGATACTATCTCTGAAGCTGAGCATATGGATGAATCAGATCACTCAGGCGTCGAGAAGGATCATGAGATTGATTCCATTCCTACTGAACACATGGAAGAATCAAATGCTTCGAGCTCCAATGCTGCCAGAACTCCTCAGCCTGTTCTGACACTGGCCACCTCTTTCCTCCCTCAGAGTCTTCCTCAACTCATTCAGGAGTTTTCTGCAGAAGCAATCAGAAGGGTGAACTGGCTGTATCAGGTAACTGATAATCAGTTTGATGCTTCTCTTGTTGATAGTCTATGGTCTGCATTTGAGAGTTGGTCAGAAGGAAAAGGTTATGAACTTCAGAAGCAGCTTAGCAGGGAGAAAAGACTCAGAGTTCATGATGCATCTGAGAGGGCCTATGAGCAGAGGCAGAGAGTGTTGCACAAGGTGTGTGAGCCTCTGAGACGAGCTATGGCTGAAAGATCATGTGTTGTCTCTGAATGTACCTCAGAGGATGTTGAGATGGTTTCAGCAGAGGAAGAAGAAGAAAGCACAGATGGTATAGTTATTCTGGAAGATGCAGATGCTGATGAGGTTCTGAAACAAGGGCCGATTCACGTTGATACTGTTATAACTTCAGAAGCTGAAGCTGCCACTCATCAACAAGCATCAGATGTTCCTCCGTCTGCTCCAGCTCTAGAAGTTGCCGTTTTAGCTGCCCGGATCGACAGGATTCAAGATGATCAGCAGCGATTGTTTCAGATGGTTGAGCAACAAGGACAAGCTAAGACTGAGCAAAGCAAGCAGATTGCAGAATCATCAAGCAAAATGGAGGCCATCATGAAGTATCTAATGGAAAACCTTCCCTCCTCTTCCAAGCCATGATTCCTCATCTCTATCATGCATACATTTAATTGTTATGACCGCATTTATTTTATGCTGACTATGTTTAATTATTTCTTATCTGATTCAATGCACCGTGCATTTAGTAACTTACATGCCTTTATGATTTGATAAGTTTTCTGCATGTTTTTCTGTTACCTTTTCTCCTTATAATCTTCGCCATCCTTCCTCTTCATCACAAAGCAATTCACTCCCTCATCATTCTGTTTCATTACTCCTTGTTCAAGAATGACTTCTGTCGATTTGATTTCTGAACTCAAGACTTTGGTATTTGACCAAGTCTTTCCATGGAGTGTTAATCTTTCCTCTTCTGAGATCTCTCAAGCTATTGAGAAGATTGAGCATCTTCTGACCTGTTGGCTCACCTCTCATCAGACTCTCTGTCTTCAGAACCTTCAAGAAGTTCTGACTGACCTCCTCCGTCTGACCAATCGTCGGAAAGACGTTGAAGATCAATTCCAGGGCATTTGCATGCTTCTGGAATATGAAGCAGATAACGATGTAGCGGATCCAGAGGCGGTCCAGGAGAATGTGGCGTTGAAGGAGGAGCTAGCAGCTCAGTTAGCCTCAATTGATCAGGACATTCGTCCCCTCCACCTTCACCTTCTCTCCATGAAGAATTCTCGAGCGTTCCTATTTATCTAGGATTAGTCTTCTTCATTCCTCTCTCTCCCTTGTACTTCTTCTCCGTTCAGTAATAATAACATATTTAGTTGCATCATTTCCTGTTATTGTTATTGTTGTCTGTGTTTTTCACTCTTTTTGATTATGACAAAAAGGGGGAGTACATACATTGGTTTTGATAAATTTTTATATTACATAAAACCAGTAGAGGAGAACAAGTATCAATACTTATAGCACATAGATATTGTCAAGCGTCTCAGATAAGGAATACATTTTGAACTAATCTTGCTTCTAATGCTTTATTCCAATTATATCTGAACAAGACTCTATGTCATTATGTGAGATACGCTAAGTTCTGAAACCATCACTTCTGATGAGTATACATCTCTTCAAGCGTAAATTCTGATCACATAACCAGACTCCGAATCTAGTTTCTTCACAAATTCATCAAGTAATAGATTCAGGGGAGTCAGGGGGAGACCCTTGCTCAGAATCAGGTTTTAACCCAGATTCAGAAAGAGCATTGCAAACCGTTACACAAGGATAAGTTTAATCTCTGATCCTTTTCTCTCTTGTGTATTCAGTTTACTGTGTAAAAATTGTTCATCAAAATACTTGTTTTTGTCATCATCAAAACGGGGAGATTGTAAGATCAAGGTTTGATCAGTGGTTGCATCTCTATATTTTGATGATTACAATTAAGGTTTGTGATGATGAACAATTGTGGTACCCTAACGTTTGTCTTTTTAAGTTGTGACAAACAGGTTCTGAATCTGACCCAAGCCTATTCGTTCAGAAGAAGAAGAACCAAGGGTTACTAAAAAGAGAGCTCTTCATCCTACCATGTTCGTTCTGAACAGTGGCAAAAGCTTCAGAAGCTCTGAAGATGGAAGCTCTCAAGAAGATCTGAAGAACTCAAGTCAGAAGTTCTGAAGGCCAGATGTTCCAGTGGAACGATCCAGATGCAGAAGACTCAAGTTCTGAAGACTTACAAGAAGTTGGTTCTGAAGACCCAAGCTATTCTAGCTCTGACGATCAGAAGTTCTGAGGAACTTGTTCAGAAGCAGAAGTTGCACGGTTAGAGGAATCCAAGCTCCAATCTGACGATGATCAAAAGCTTCATCAACGTTCATCTGAAGCTCCTTCATCTCAAGTCAACTGGTGAAAAGACAGGTCATTATCACAGTACAACGTCGTACAAATCTCAGTATGTCCGCCACCTACCTTGTACAGCCTAGCAGTCTGATATTACAGAATTGCCACTCCAACGGATAAAACCCTAGCAACGGCTACATCACAAGTCTTGGAGTATATAAAGGCTGAAGAAAGAAGAAAGAGGCCGAGAAACTTTGCTGAAAATAATCAACACATACGAACCATTCTCTTAGCATTATTTCTTCACTGTTCTTAAACTTCTGAGTTTACTATTCGCTTGTTAGAAGCACTTATTGTAAACCCGAAACCTTTTACACATTTTGTAAAGTTCATCAAGAGACCAAGGTTGGTCGGATCTTGAGAGGACTGAATCAAGGCTGATTCAGTATTTAGCTAGTCTTAAGAGGATCGGTAGATCAGCTTCTTAAGAGGATACTAGTGAGAAAATCAGTGTATTGTTAGTCACTTAGCAGGTTGCAAAGTACAGTTGTAACACTCATTGATTTTAGTGGATTGCCTTCATCAGAAGGAAGAAAATCACCTTCACAGGTGGACTGGATTAGCTTGAGCTTTTATCTCAAGTGAACCAGGATAAAATACTCATGTGCTTTACTTCCTATTATTCAGCACTTAGTTTTTATCTTTGAGTTTTGAAAAAGCTTAAAAGTATACCCGAGATTCAAAAACTCTATTCAAACCCCCCTTTTA